>NW_028141160.1:5517727-5632336 GCF_030444845.1 Prenolepis imparis
AAGCAGTGGTATCAACGCAGAGTACTCATGTTACTATGGAAAATAAAATTTTTGTATTTCGCATTTTATCGAGTTGAAAATAATTTTAATGGATTATTGAGATTTTTGCGATTAAAATGACACCAAACACGCCAAAAATCGGTAATTTTTAATTTTATATATGTAATCAAAATTTTAATCGCTTATTTAATTAAAAATTACCGATTTATGTCATGTTTGGTGTTATTTTAATCGCAAAAACCTCATTAATTCATTAAAATAATTTTCAACTCGATAAAATGCGAAATACAAAAATTGTATTTTCTATAGTAACATGACATATGAATGAAAGATTATATTTAAAGGGAACCTCGCGGGAGAGACTTCGGAACTCTTTGATGATATGTCATCTCGCTTATTCTTTATTCATTCTCGCTTTCGCTTCGACGACATCGGGAATCTTTCCTTATCTACAATAATCACGATTGTAAACATCTTATACATAAAAACTAAAACTTTTAATTTGCATTTTATCGGTTTGAAAATAATTTTAATGGATTAATGAAATTTTAGCGATTAAAATGACACCGCAAACACGACATAAATCGGATAATTTTTAGTTAAAATATGCAATTTTAATTACTTGTCTAATAAAAAATTATCTGATTTATGTTGTGATTGGTGTCATTTTAATCGTAAAAAATCTCATTAATCTAATAAAATTACATTCAAAAATATAAAATAAAAATAAAAAATGCAAAAAAGCCGCATTTGTCACATAAATAAAATAAGTTAGAAAAGTAAAATAAAAAATAATAAGCCTCGAGAGAGATTCAATGCATACAAAAGAAAAAAAAAGAAAGGAAGAGAGAAGGAGAGAGGAGAGAAAGAGAGAAAGAGAGAAAGAGAGAGAGAAATTATACACACTGCTCGATGTTTCGAAATTTGCCAAATATTATAACGGAGGACTCTTTAAATATTATACTAGAATTCTTCAAAAATTGAAAAAAAGCATTCCTTATTTTTTATGTACAATATTTTTATTCAAAGTAGTAGTTTAAAAAAAAAAGATATATTGTATATACACATACATGTGTGTGTATATACCTATATATATATATATATGTATATATATATATATATATATATATATATATATATATATATACATTCTTATATATACATTCTTGCTCCCCATCCTGCAATCTCTCCTCTTTCTCAAACTAACGAGCATCTTGTGATTGCAATATATATATATATATATATATATATATATATATATATATATATATTATTAATATCTCGTATGTACTCGATATAATATATTTTTTTCGAATAATTGCATTTCGCGTGTTATCATATAATCTCTTATTTTCAATTACTGTTTCTCACTGCGACCGCAATATTACTGAGATAGCGCTAGCGCACAGCAATCTTTTTCGAGCGACACAAACTCCCATAAGACCATCGGTCTTTAATAGGGTGCTTTCCAATAACGACACAGAGCGACACAGAGTATCATTCTATCTTTGTTGTTCACTGGTATTGAAAGAAGATAGAATGATACTCTGTGTCGCACTGTGTCGTTGTTGGAAAGCACCCATAGGCCGGTATTCATAGTCCGATCTTATATTTAAGATCGTCTTAAGTCCGAGCTTGAGATGCTACGCAGCCATTTGATTGGTTGAATGGGGTCTTAAGTCAACCTCCGACCAGACTTAAGACGATCTTAAATATAAAATCGGACTATGGCCGGTATTCATAGTCGGTTCTTATATTTAAGACTGTCTTAAGTACAATCTTAAGATGTGATTAACCAATCACAGAGCCGTATTTGCATCTTAAGACATTACTTAAGACGGTCTTGAAATGAGAACGGACTATGAATACCGGCCTAAGGGTACTTTCCGATTCACACATGATGCGCATGAAGTGACAGAGAATCTATAATATGCGTGACATGAACTATAGATTTTCTGTCACTTCATACGCAACATGCGTGAATCGGAAAGTACCCCAATTGTAAAGCCTTGTATCCACGATGCTAGAAATCGGTCCAAATTCTCGGCCGAGACGTTTGTAGCCAATAAAATTGCCGCTTTTCCGTAAAAGCTGCAAATTAATTGGCTACAAACGTCTCGGTCCGAGAACTTGGACCGATTTCTAGCATCGTGGACACAAGGCTTAAGAGATGATAAAATAATACATGTATATAGTAACACGAGAAATGCAATTTAAAAAAAAATCATTTTAGAGTATATATATGTATATACGAATATATACGAAATATTTATATATATATATATATATATATATATATATATATATTATTTAAATATATCGTACATGTATATATTTCGAAATGACGATGTTTCTTTTCAAATTATAAAAACATTTATTAACAGTATTTTTTAAAAAGAAAAGTTGAACCTGACTCGTAGTACGTACACTTAAAAGTCCGTGGTTATCACGTTACTGATTGTGAGTCGGGTTCGATTCCCGTCACTCGCACTTTTTTTTAATTATTTATGCAAATTAGAATATTTATTCATGTAAAACAAAATTAATTCAACAATTTTTTTTAATATGCACTTTCAAAAAACAATTTTTTTAATGTACTCAGGAAACTGGATATAATTTTTATTTAACTTATAATCTGATTTTACACCTTATATTTAATATATTTAATTTTTTATATATTGCTTAAAGTTTAACGTCATAAAATTTTGTCCTTGAATTATTGTGGAACGCTACGCGCGAAAGGCGAAATCTCGTGCCTGCCGCCGCACGAGTCCACGAGACGCTCATGGTTGGTGAGACAAAGCCAGAGCGATAAATTGTTGGTCCTTGTCTGACTCATCTGTTTGGTTCTCAACTTGATTCTTATCTGAGTAGTTTGGATATGAACCATATCACGGATTCGAACCATTTACTACGTTTTTTACCGAGCGTAACGACGTAGTTTATGTCCACTTTCTCAGGGGGCGCATCAATACACGCGTCCGCTGAATCGCGGTGGCCGCTCTCATGTTTCTTTCTGATATTATGCAAAGAGGTAAATCGAAGTAACGTCGGTAATAAAGGTTGGTAATTTATCGATAATAACGTGGATAATTTACCAACCTTTATTACCGACGTTACTTTGAACAACTCTTTGCATAACATGTATTCCTATTAACTCAGACGATTTTTCGGGAATATTAAAAGACATTTATTGCTGCACTATCTCTTTGCAAAATATGTTCCCCTATTAACTCGGACGATTTTTCGAACGTCCTAAGAGACACGTGGCACATATGGGATACATAACCTGTTTCAAATTAAATTAAATTTATTAAATAATGCTAAATAATTTTTACAAATTGATGATACTCGTTAATAAAAAATTCATAATAATAAGAAATACAATATGTATCACTATGAACGTTGTTATTAACAATTATTAAAATATTTAGTCATGATGTGAAATATCGATGACAGCTTCTACGCGAAATATGTAATAAAATGCCGAAATAAGGAGAAAAAAAGAAAAAGAAAGAAAATACTGCATTTCAAAAAAAATTGTTAAAAAAAATAAAAGAAGAAAAATAAAATACTCAAAGTGATTTCATATTATTATATTATAATATTATATTGCGAGAAAATGGCGATTTATCAGGATGCAAAAGTAATTATGTCTTTATTAAAAATTATATATACTTATAGGGAGATAAATATTTGTAAATTTTTCGATATATTTCATATATTGCTTTATATTTGTTTATTCTCAAATATACATAATAAATGTTTTTTTTTTCAGCAAATCCAAGCATAAACATTGTTATTCATTCATGGTTATTCATTACATGCAGTGGCAAGGAGATATTTGCTAAGTATAATAAAGTACAAAGACTGTTTTCTGCTATTAGCTGTAATATTAATAAATATAAACAAGTGTGACATATGGGGACACAGGATTTTGTTATCAACATTGTTTTTTTATAAACGAAGGAATTGATGCAAGCAATGGAAGAGTCTCTGCTGCAGGTATCACAAGCACTTTACAATTCTGTTAATCAACTGTTATATATTTAAACAAATAATTTGAAAATTAAAATATAATTTCTATTACATTTATTATATTGATAAGATCATGTAGATGCACTGTTTCATTGCATGTTTGGATTTATGATAGGTGTTGAAACGCAGAAGATATCATATATGGAAGATGCAATTTCTCCTAAGGATACACAAGTACATATGAATTATGGCAGTGCAGATGTCACACAGACATTTTTCTGGCTTTTACAAAAATCTGTTTCCATACAAATTGTGCAAATCAAATTAACAAATTGGAGGATGAGTTGCTTTTGGATCTCTCAAATAAAGATATATTTCTGTAATGTGGATTTAAATGTATGCGCTCGCTTGTCGCTGAACCAATAGTTAGCTAAGAAGGGAATGCGCACGCAGGCGCTGGATGCGCACGCAACGATGACGCGACCCGCAAATGGCGGCAGCGAACAATACACAATGAGGCAAATTTGATGTTTTCCTAAAAAAAAATCTATATTCTAATAAAAAAAACTCATTTTGTAAAAATCGAGATTCTATATTGCAAAACTACTCTTGTATTTTTATTCCATTACTATTTAATATAATACATCACTAAAATATTTTTGTCATAAATAAAATAAAAAAAAAAAATACTGTTGCGCTGACAAATGATATCTTCTTAACATTTACAATTCTATGTGATCATTTTCATATATAAACGTATATATTAATTTATTTAGGGGTAATACTTCGATATTATTATTGACAAAAATATCGAAGTATTATACCCTAAATAAATTAATATCGATAATTAGTGGAATAATCTTTTGGTGAATCCACCAAACCTCGACCTTTTCGAGCACCTCGATAAACAGTTTCAAGAATATCTATCATCTCCTGCTTATCTTCCAGTATCCAGTTTATCTTGTTGTTGTTACCGGCCCAAATCTATCATAATATATTTGTTCCTGAAGAAAAACATCACCGTACATGGATCATACAGTTCATACCTATAAAAAATATATTATCAATTATTACATCATACATTACATTTTATACATCATTATTATCATTATTATTATTATTACAATTCATTTTGATTAAGATTAATTAATGAATAACCTCTTTTCTTTAATTATTCAAAATTACTCTTTTTTTATTTCAAATTTTCCTTTAATTAAATTTAAAATAACCTAAATAATATTTATATTGCTTATATTGTAGACGTTATATTATTTATATTTAAAACAACTAATTTGTTGTAAATTAGCTATAATCGTCGCTTCACAAAATGAATTGTTGGTCATATAGCTAAATTCATACGTACATTTTATTAAAATCTGGTACTTTTGTGATGTCGACCACGTAAATAACAGCAAAATTTTGAACCATTTCTGCAATATTATAGAGTACTTCATCCATTTTCATGCACATTGGATCCCAATCGTGCCCAAACCGAATAACCTAAGAAAAATGTTATTTTATTATTTTATCAATATTTTATATATTTTAAATGTCATTTTTCAATTTTACACGCGTGCAAATTCTTGGATTAATCTTTGTGTTGCAAAAATTCTCTATTTCTCTATCGAATAATTTAAAAAAATATATATCACGTTAGAAAAACTCACCATGACTCTATCTTCTTCCGACAGAATGGCTTGATCGACTTGATAACCGTTTTCCAAATGCGTTAGCATGTAAGACATTTTGAAATATTTTATATATATGTAAATGCGTAAAATTCAGGTATCCCCAATTGTAAGAAACGTCGAGCGGGTTAGGCACAGGACAGCCAAGGAAAACCAAGTCCAGTCGAGTTCAATACGTACTTAGACTTCGTCTATTTAACACGAAACGTCTCACTGACGCAACAGACGCTTACTTAATCTTTATCTTAACGCGTACGACCGTAATTTCGTCTTTTCTGCTTCACTACCGGAACACGAACACGAGTCCCCTGTACTTGCACACGCCACACGCCGCCAGAAACCCGGCTTTCCGGGTCACGTGACTCTCGAGCTCCAATGAGGAGCGCTCGCTTGTCACTGAGCCAATAGTTAGCTAAGAAGGGAATGCGCACACAGGCGCTGGATGCGCATGCAACGATGACGCGAGTCGCAAATGGCGGCAGCGGACAATACACAATGAGGCTAATTTGATGTTCCAACAACATTCCTAAAACATTACAGAAGCATGTATATGTTTTATTACTAACTTTTTAACTTTTAATACTGTTGTATGTGGCGCTACTAGGACACGGAAACGTTTGACGTGCGGCAAGAAGCGAAGCGATAGCCAATCAACGTACAGCTTTTTGCCGCGCGGTAAGCGCGTTTCCGTGTCCTATGTGCAGAAGCCTTAAGGTACCATTTCATGCGCAGCGTATTGCCGCAGCAGTTCGTTGCTATTGGTTAAAGAATTGTTACTAGATGCTGCAAAATAAATTTCACCACATTTTGCTTCAGCACTGTGAAGTTCAATCGAACGAACAGCAAAGCAGCAAAAACACGCAACAGCAACAGTCTTCATTTCCTCGTCATCATAACAAAAAATGGCATTGAGTCAGGTATATGTATATTTATTATATTATACTTATTTGTTTATTATATTATATATTATATGTATATTATGCATTTTTATTATCTTGAAATGAGAACAAAAATACAAAGGTTGTTAATTTGTGCTTTCATATATACATTTCAAATTGCTCGATGGAAAATTAAACATTCTTTTATTTTTTATTTTTTTAAATTTATATTTTATTATTTATTTTATTTATTTATTTTTTTTATTTAACTGCACTAGCTGCTGCTGCAATTACAATTTTTTGTCTTCGCAAAGTTTTAATATTATGTTTTTGAATGGTTTTCTCACATTCTTTATGCCACTGATATAATTTCTGATTGTATGATTATTAAACTCAAAATTAAAAATAAATTTAAAATTAAGCTCAATTCTGCTATATTATTTCTAAGTTATAATTTGTTTTTGTGCTACTGCTGCTGCAGCTGCTTTTCATGAGCAGCAAATATGCTTTAGTAAATTTTTATCACGTGACTGATTTGCTGCTGCAGCATGCTGCATATGAAAAGGCACCTTTACGCGACTTGGTGTTGCGCGTTCCGAAACTAGCAACAGTGAATACACATTTTGTCTAAAGTTGTGCATGATCGACCTGTTTCGATTTGTGTAAGTATTGCTAATATTTTATGTTTCTTTTCACCGTATTTTTTACTTTATATTTGTTATACCTTAATTATTATATTACATATATAATTCATTCTATATATATGCCATGTGCGATGCTGAAAATTGAAACGATATTTGTAGGTTAGTTTTGGGTTATACATGCTACGTGTCTAACCGGCGAGAACGAGAGTTCGTGGTTGCACGGCATGATCGACCTGTGTACTACGTTTCGATTTGTGTAAGTATTGCTAATTTTATGTTTTTTTTTATTGTGTTTTACTTTATATTTGTTATTCTATATATGCCATGCGCGATGCTGAAAATTGAAACGATATTTGTAGGTGTAATATACTACGTATCTAACCGACGGGAACGAGAGTTCGTGGCTATTGTTGCACGAGGCATACAAACAAATCGTGCGGCGTAAATTAATCTGGATATATGTATAGTTACATTTCACGGATTTTTTGGAGTCTTACAAACAAATTTTGAGCGACGTGTAAAAGGTGAGTCCTTGAATAGAGCGGAAGACAAAAAGAGGGAGGAAGAGAGAGAGCAAGAGAGAGAGAGAGAGAGAGAGAGAGAGAGAGAGAGAGAGAGAGAGAGAGAGAGAGAATTTTACTTAAATATCTTAATTATCTATTAATTATACCTACGATATATATCTATTAATTATTATAATAAATATGAGTAATTCTACAAAAAATATTTTTGTTTCGAAACGCCATGTCAGACGAATTATTGCAAATCAGACAAGTATAGATATTGCGGGGTCTTCATCTAGACAAATTGTAGAACAATCAGATACAGTGAATTTTTGTATTAAAGATTATTCAGACTTGCAAACATGTTCTCTTCAAAATATTGAAAATATTGAAAGTAACAGTATTATATCTTTAGAGAATACACATCTTCATCAATTACCCCAGAATTTTATTAATGAAAAAGACAATAATAATAAATTGTTAAATTCTAATGTAGTAAATATCAATGTTAATAATAAGGGTAATGATAAAAAATTCAAAAATGCTATAGCTGAGTGGGCTGCTTCATATAATATTCCCCATAACGCCTGTAGCGCATTATTAAAAATTTTACATAAACATACATCTTGTAACTTTCCTAGAGATACGCGAACATTATTGAAAACTCCACGACAAAATAATGATGTTGTAAAAATATGTGGAGGCGAATATTTTTATTTAGGTTTACATAATGTTATAAAGAAGATGTTATTAAAGTCTAATGATAAATATATTGATTTACTTTTAAATATCGATGGCCTTCCTTTAGCCAAATCTTCTCATGCATCTTTATGGCCTATTCCATGTTCAAATACAAAAGATAATACTGTATATCTTGTTGGGGCGTATTTTGGATATAAAAAACCAGAATGTTCTAATATTTATTTGCAACCTTTAGTAAATGATTTGATTGAATTAATAAGAGAAGGTTATTTTTATGTTGACAATATTATCAAAATTAGATTGTTAAATTTAATATGTGATGCTCCTGCAAAATCATTTGTATTGTGCGTAAAAGGTCATATGGGGTTTTACAGTTGTACAAAATGTGTGATTAAAGGGGAATATGTAAATAACAGAATTTGTTTTCCAACTAGAGTAAAATCATATCCTTTAAGAAGAGATGACTTGTTTGCTATTAATGCTTTCAAAGATTTCCAAACTGGTTATACTATATTCAATAATATTCCAAATTTTTTACCTATAAGTAATACTCCACTAGATTACATGCACCTTGTATGTTTAGGCGTAGTTAAAAAAATGTTACTTCTTTGGACAAAAGGACCACTTTCTGTCCGTTTAAATTTAAGATCAATTAATAAAATATCACATTTATTGATGTTACTTAAAAATTCTACGCCAAGTGAATTTGTTAGAAAACCTCGATCTATAAACGATATTAAATTATGGAAAGCTGTAGAATTTCGTCATTTTCTTTTATATGCAGGTCCTATTGTATTAAGATATATATTAAAGAAAGATTTATATTATCATTTTATCTCACTTCATGTGGCTATCACAATTCTCACACGTCCAAATTTAATATGTCATACAAATTTTATAAATTATGCGGAAGCTTTACTTAATAATTTTGTCTTATCTTTTGAAATATTATATGGTAAACAGTACATATCACATAATGTTCATAATCTTTTACATTTATGTTCAGACGTTCGAAGATTTGGTCCATTAGATAAATTCAGTGCCTTTCGTTTTGAAAATTACATGTCAAGCATAAAGAAAAAAATAAGAAAAAATGAAAAACCTTTACAACAATTAATGAATAGATATAAGGAAATAGAATATATGGACTCATTAAAACATAATTGTAATAATAAGAAATTATACATTTGTAAATATTTGCATAAAAATGGACCAATATGTAGTGATCACAATGTTACATCACAATATCTTCAAATATCAAATGAAATGTTTACTATAAATTGTAAAGGTTTTAGTAATAACTGGTGTATTTTAAAAAATGATTTATGTGTTCTGGTTTGTAACATAATTGAAGACAATAATGAAAATATTTTTCTTGTTGGTAAGAAGCTTAAATATGTAGAAGATGTGTATAAAACACCTTGTAAATCTAGCCAATTTAACATTAGAATGATGGTCACAAGTAGTGATGATATTTTTTGCTGGCCAATTACAGATGTAGTATATAAAGCATGGAAAATTTCTTATAGAAATGATTCAAATAATACATTTGCAATATTTCCGCTGAACCATGGAGTATAATTTTGTAAATTAACATATTTATTGTATATACAAATACACATACACACACACACATACAACAAACTTTTCAGATTTGCTACCGAGAAAAATGAATAGGGATAACGAATATAATAATGGATTTATAATTGCTGAATTCAATGACGGACTACAGTTAATACCAGCAATATGGTTCAACCCAGAAAAACAATCGTGTATATGGCCCGGCCATTTCAAAACCAAATTCCGCATAAATAAGGCTATAATAACAAAAGAAATACCACGAGAAGAATTTGAATGGGAAGAATTACCAATCAAGAGAATCTTTGGCAAAGCAGGTAAATGTTGTATTTTCTCAAGCATATGCATATCTTTATATATATAGCTATATATACAGATATTTTTAATTATTATTATTTCTATTTTGTTTTTTAATTTTAGAGACTTATGAAAAAGGCTTGGAAAAATTGATCGTAGCACAAGATACATCTAATTTAGAAAATAGTGAAATTTCATCTGATGAATTGAAAGAACAAAGAAAAAAAAGAAGACGGAATAATGCCAAAAGAAATATATCATCTTCTTCAGAAGATGTTCTTTTGAAAGAAAATAAAGAAAATCGAATGCCTCAAAATAAAAAAATATTACCTTGTTTTCCACAAATAGAACATTTTGTGCCTAATTCTAACAATAAGTCGCAAATTATTAATTTTGATAATGAATTATTCGGAAAAGTTTCTCTCTCTACTAATAGAAATATAATAACTTATGGTCAGTATAATTATATGTAACTGGTAATCTTACTATGGCAATTATATGACAAAATCATAACTCATGTTTATAAATACGCAGTGTTATTAATATTTAGATATTCTTTGTGTATAGGTGTCAATAAAAGAATGTCTACAAATGATAAAAGCACTTTTCAAAAAAGCAGATATGGATGTTCTATAAATACTGGTGAAGAAAATATTTTCTCTGATGGTACGTTTTATATATTCTAATAATTTTTTATATTACATAAAAAAATATATAAACGTATTTTATGTATAACATATAGGTAGTAAATAGTGTTGTTAATATTTATATATTCTTTGTGTATAGATGTCGATAAACGAATGTCTACAAATGATAAAAGCACTTTTCAAAAAAGCAGATATGGATGTTCTATAAATACTGGTGAAGAAAATATTTTCTCTGATGGTACGTTTTATATATTCTAATAATTTGCAGTTCGGATCGAGACACCGTAGCGAGCAGACGTGTTTCGTCGCGGTATCAACAGTCCAAGCGAACAATTGCGCGCGCACGCGTTTAAGTGT
The DNA here is from genome assembly GCF_030444845.1 of Prenolepis imparis. Lineage (NCBI taxonomy): Eukaryota > Metazoa > Arthropoda > Insecta > Hymenoptera > Formicidae > Prenolepis > Prenolepis imparis. Next base: position 5,529,000 of record NW_028141160.1, read on the forward strand.
CTTCACAATAACTGTTTAGTGCTGTGCCTTAGTCTCAAAAAATTTAATTTTTAGCCATCAAACTGCTGTTGCAGTTTGACTAGCTACACTCCAACAAAACTACGATCATGACCTCTGACTACAGGAGTCATGATGCACAACCTCTCCAAAGTTTGTCTCAACAACCGTCTCCCTCAACCTACGCAGCCATCACAGGGAAAAACACCCGTCCAAAGTATGAACATGGTGTAATACTCGACTCCATCGAAGGTCTTACGATTGATGACTACATTGATGAGCTAGAGCAGCTGATCAACATCAACAACATTAGGTATCTCTCCAAAATATGCAAAGGACGAGTCGGCTGCTTTGTAACAAGTCAACTGATAGCCGACAGCTTAGCGAATAAAACAGTTAAAATTAAGGATAATATTCTCTCTATCAGACCATACATCTCTAAAAATAAAAGGATAGTCATTTCCAACGTCTCTCCAGTCATCGAAAATGAGGCCATCATTGATGCCTTAAAAGCCAAAGGTATAAACATAGTGTCATCCATGACTGATATAAGGGCAAGCGCCACCAAACCAGGGCGAGCGCATATTCTTTCCTTCCGTCGACAAGTTTATATTCAAGAAGGTGACGAAAATCTTTTACCAGAATCGATGCAAATTACCTTCGAAGGTACACCATATTGGATATATCTTAGTTCTGGTTCTATGAACTGCTTTGTCTGTAAACAAAGCGGTCACGTCGCGAAAACGTGTCCTAATAATTCTTCCAGCAACATAAATCACAACAGAGGCCTTCTCACTCAGCTCTCCCACTCATCAGAAGATAATCAAACTAACAACAGTGCTATTGTCCGAAATTCCGGAAACCCATTACCGAACAATCTGAAAAGATCACCGCCTCCGTCTACCAATTCTGATAACTCAAATGAACAATCTCCAGATAATCCTTCTAGTGTTTTGAATGGAGAAAGCAGTATCTCACAACAAAAAAACAACAGCTTCAAGATACCCCCTAAAAAGAAAAAACAGCTAAAGGAAAATTCAGCCAACGAAGACCTAGCTAACTATACCGTTGAAATCGAAAAGATTTTGAGTCCTATCAGAGAAGTGATTGAAAATCCTACGAATTCATGTCCTCTCGGTTATGAAGTATTTCTAAAATACTTGGTCGAAACTTTTGGCAAAGCCAATACTAATGAAATAGCAAGGCAGTACACCGACAATGTCGAAGGTCTCATTAATATGCTCACTCTTGTACACCAACACACCGACGACAGGACCCTAAAAAGCAGATGTACAAGGCTCACGAAGAAACTACGCCGTCTAGTATGCATCTCAGAAACTGATGAGAGCGATTCTTCATTAGGCACCTAAAATAATCGAACATGGTCATAAAACCTTCTTCTAAGAAATAAGGATAATATGAACACCTGCGATAAGAATATCAAAATTATGTTCTGGAATCCACGGAGTATAGCCAACAAAAAAGAAGAGTTCGCGAAAATCATCCGTGATCATGATATAATCATCTGCGTTGAATCCTGGCTCAACAATAAAGTCAAAGACTTCAACTTTCCCGGCTTCAAGACCTTCAGAAGAGATCGTGTCTATGCCAACGGCGGCGGAATCCTTCTCGTCATACGTAACAACATTGCTTATACCGAAATAGCAAATCTTAACTGTTCTGATCAATGCGTTGAATTAGCAGGTATTTGCGTCACCAACCTTTATCCCAATCTAAATATCGTAGTTTGTTATCGAGCTCCAGGTAAAGTCCTTCCTCAATCTACTTGGGATGAAATTTTTAGTATGGCAAATAGTAACAATACGCTATTTGTGGGGGACTTCAACTCACACCACACTAATTGGAATTGTCCAAAAAACGACTCCAATGGCGAAAGACTTCTAGAAAGTATTAACAATTCGGACTTGTGTCTTCACAATACCGATACTGTAACGCATGTAACTGCATTTAACTCAGTAACATCTAATCTTGATCTCGTGTTTTCTTCTACTGACATTGCGGATAAAATTCACGTTAATGTAAACGACGACACTTGGGGCTCCGATCATTTTCCTTTATTTATAGACTATATTACACAAAAAAGCATTTATCACAAGAAATCTTTAAATTTAAAATCTATACGAACCGATTGGGGTAAAATATCAGATCAATTAGAATCTAGCTACAACAAATTCTTCACTCTCGAATACGAACGCTCGACTGCCTCCGAAAAATATAAAATTTTTACTGAAGCCATCTGCAACGCGTTAATATTAAATACACCGAAAAAGAGAATAGTTAAGAACACGCAACATCGTAATCCCGTATCTTGGTGGAATTCCGAGTGTGACAAGGCCAAAAGACTGAGAACCGCTGCGTTTAAAAAGTGGAGATTTTCCCGGTCAGCAAACGACTTTATTGATTTAAAAAAACAAATCGCTCAAACAAGGTATATCCTTAAACAAAAGAAAAGAAATAACTTCGTTAAATTTGCTGAAAACCTAAACGTAAATGCAAACCCTAAATATGTTTGGCAGACCGCTAAAATATTAAAAAACAAATGGATAAAAGTCAACCCTTCGCACAACTCGGAAAACCATCAAGAAAACAATAAAATAAACATCGCTCTTAATAAAATCAGTCCACCTTGGGTAGCCACTGATCCCAGCTGGCTTCCAGTATGTAAGGAAAATACGGACCTCAGCGAGACGTTCAGCTACCGAGAATTCAACGTTGCTCTCGATAGTAAAAACAACAGATCATCATGCGGATTAGACGGAATTGATTATGAAACGATTAAATTACTTCCAATAACATACAAACTCCTATTAGTTGACATATTCAATGAAATGTTTCAGACAAGTTCTTATCCCGATGACTGGAAAAAATCGTTCGTACATTTTATTAAAAAAACTGACCGGAAAAGCGTGCGACCCATAAGTTTAACATCATGTACATGCAAGGTCTTCGAAACGATGATTAAAAATAAATTGCAATGGTGGCTCGAAATAAATAACAAAATACCTATCAACCAATCCGGATTCCGTAAAGATCAATCCACAATTGACAATTTAACCAATCTCTCAATAAAAATCGAAGAATCCTTTAGTATAAAACAAGACTTGTTTGCGGCCTTTCTCGATGTAGAAGGAGCTTTCGATAACATCAACTGCGAAATTCTAATAAGTAAACTAGCTGACGTTGGTTGTTCGTCCAACTTAATTAAGTTTATAAAATTTTTGACATTTGACAGGCTCATATACACCGACTCTGATAAAGATAACCCAAGAAGCGTACACAAGGGAGTACCACAGGGAGGAGTACTAAGTCCTCTTTTGTACACTCTTTACGTCTCCTCGATTTGTGACAACATACCAAAAAATGTATCTGTCTCCCAATTTGCCGATGACATCGCGCTATATTACAATCGAGGAAGCAAAAAAACAGCCTCTGCCTTACTGGAAAAGTCAATCGCTATAATAAGCGACAACTTACATAAATTAGGACTAAATCTAGCACCTCATAAAACTATATATATTCATTTTAATCGACGCAAAGTTAAGCCGGGGAGTTCCGAAATCAAAGTAAATGGTATAACTATCAAATCTAGTGATACTGTACGCTTCTTGGGTATTATTTTCGACCACAGACATTCTTTTAGGAACCACGTCAACAACGTTCATAAAAGAAGTCTCGTTGCGAGCAACATAATAAAGTATTTAAGAGGTACATACATGGTGGGGATCAAACCCTAACACTCTCTTAACTTTCTACAAGGGTTTCGTTCGCTCTATCATTGACTATGGCTGCTTTGTCTATTACCCCAAGCTTATTGAATCTAAAAAGAAACTTGAAAAAATTCAATTCAACGCGATCCGCCTTGCACTTGGCTTTCGCATCAGTACTCCGACGAACGTACTCCTAGCTGAATCCAAATTGCTAACCATAGAAGACCGAGCAAAATTCTTATGCTTATGCTATCTATCCAAAATATACTCTAATGAAGGCCTTCTCGTTCACTCTACCATTAAAAACTTTGATAAACTTATTACGAACAATAACAAAAAACCTATTAAATACCAACGCAAGTTCACTAACCGACCCTTGTAACAATGTATTGAAACAATTAAGCGTGATACTAGCGAAATATATGCTAACAGACATTACAATGTATATACCTGCGACTACTCAGCACTGGTAAGCGATTTTGACATTGACATTGAGCTTGGCTCCAAACTAAGTAAATCTGCGACACCTGAGTCCATTTTAAAAAAATTTATTGCAAAGGATAATGCGCTAGCAATCTACACCGACGGCAGCAAATCCAAAACTTCCTCCTCGACAGGCACAGCGTGTATTAGCGGGGATCTCGATGTTAGCGTATGTAACAGTGTAAATAAAAAAGCTTCCATTTTTTCCGCAGAATCCATCGCGATTCTTAATGCAGTTGATAGCACTGAAATATCCTGGTGTTAACATCATTATCCTTACTGATTCACTAAGTGCACTTCTTGCAATCAAAAGCACTAAAATCAGCGTCAAAACCAACCCTTATATCCTAGAGATTTAAAAAAAGCTCACCGAGTCAATAAACAACAACCCATTGAACCGGAAAATTAAGTTATGCTGGGTTCCTGCACACCGAGGTCTAAATGGCAATGAAGTTGCTGACCAATCTGCGAAGAATGCCTCAAGTTATTTGCCAGATCCGTCGATTAAAATTCCCTTTACTGATCTGAAGGATTACTTCAAAACTAACGCACACGAGAACACTTTTTCCCAAATTGCGACCAGCGGACAAACCAAAGGAACCCACTATTTTACTTATTATTTCGACACGAAAAGAACACCGTGGTTCTCCAAAACCTCACTTCCTAGGAAAATAATCTCGCTTATCAATAGATATAGATCCGGGCATTATAATCTGGCTTCCTCCTTATTTAAAATTAACTTAACTGCTAATACTCGATGTGAATGCGGTGAGGAATTCCAAGATCTCAACCATATATTGTGGCAATGTACTAATTACAATAGACAGCGATCTGATTTCTTGAAGAAACTTCGAGATCTAGGATTCCAGCTTCCCCTTACGTGCGAAACTCTACTTTCATCGCCCACCGAACGTATTTGTAAAGCGCTTTACTCATTTTTTGCACATTGCGATAAAATAATCTAAGATCCGCCCGAAGATGTAAACAATGTAAACGAAATGTAAAAGTAAGCATTATAACCCAAAAAGGTTCTGAATGCTCAAATAAAATAAAAAAAATTCTAATAATTTTTTATATTACATAAAAAAATATATAAACGTATTTTATGTATAACATATATAGGTAGTAAATAACACTAGTTATAAAAAAATTTTTATAAAAGAAATTATATTTATTTCTGAATGTTTATAAATACGCAGTGTTATTAATATTTATATATTCTTTGTGTATAGATGTCGATAAATGAATGTCTACAAATGATAAAAGCACTTTTCAAAAAAGCAGATATGGATGTTCTATAAATACTGGTGAAGAAAATATTTTCTCTGATGGTACGTTTTATATATTCTAATAATTTTTTATATTACATAAAAAAATATATAAACGTATTTTATGTATAACATATAGGTAGTAAATAACACTAGTTATAAAAAAATTTTTATAAAAGAAATTATATTTATTTCTGAATGTTTATAAATACGCAGTGTTATAGTCTTTGAATTCATATAGATGTGTAATTAAGTCATAAAATGTTTATTGATAGAGAGTAAGATTGTTGTGAAGATAGTTTGTATTATTGTGCACTGTATTTGTAGTATTAAAGTCATTTATTGAAAGTACTGAAATTCACACACAGAATATCTGAATATTGTAAATTGCAGATTATATGTAGCCTCTATTTCTATAATATGACAATGCATTTTGATTCTATATGTAGAATCGTCATGAGCGGATTCTGAGAAGGCGAGCTGAGGCGGAATATAAACGCAGATTGAGATTGCAATTGCATCAAATAGAATATGATGAATCAAGTGAATCATCCGACGCATCTCATCATTCAAGTGTACACGAAGAAGAGGTTTTAAGTTTGAAAGAATCAAATGTTGCGGATGCGGATGTTGACATGCAAAGACAAGAACAATTTGAACAAGAGCAGATAGAAGATGACAGTCAATCTGAGGACGACATTTCAAGTGATGACAATAATGCAGATTGGTCAACAGAAAATACACAGGATTCCATGGAGGATATCACTGAGAGTGAGTTTGATGAAGATGTCTACTTACGTATGGCTCTGACAGAATGGGCTTCTTGTGGTGTTTCAAAAAGAAAAGTGAACAGTTTGTTGAGTCTTTTACGCAAAGTGCATCCAGAACTTCCAAAGACATATGTAACCTTACTGAATACACTTAAGACCACGACAGTATGTCTGAGGTTGATAACGGGCATGTGTGGTACAAGGGAATAAAAAAAAATCTTGATTCCTTTTTGACTCAAGAATATTTAGATACTCATGAACAAATACGATTGAATATCAGCATAGATGGATTGCCTTTGGATAGAAGTGGAAAGTTACATTTTTGGCCCATTTTAGGATCCTTGGCTGACAAGACTTGTGAGCCTTTTATTATTAGTGTTTATTTTGGTACAGAGAGAGTCAAAGCCCTCAACACTAGAACAATTTTTAGAAGAATTTATTAAAGAGATGGAGGAACTTTCCACAAATGGTTTTGAAGTTAATGATCATATTTATGATGTGTCTATACATAACTTCATTTGTGATGCTCCAGCGAGATCTTTCGTGAAATGCACCATTGGACATAATGGATTATTTTCTTGTGAAAAATGTGAGATTGAAGGTAAATGGTACCATAACAGGATGGTTTATTTGAATAATGGACAGAAACGCACAGACCAATCATTTATTGACAGAAGAAATCCTGAGCACCATCAAGGATTATCACCATTAGAAGAGCGACTCAATATTAAAATGGTATCCCAATTTAGATTTGAATATCTTCATCTTGTGTGCCTTGGTGTGATGAAGAGATTTTTAATGCGATTATTAGAAACAAGAAACCGAGGCAAATTAATAGATGAAAACATAGAAGCTTTTAAAAATACTTCAGCATGGATTAGACAGTTTATTCCCAGAGAATTCAACCGAAAGCCTTATCGATTTAAGAAGGTTGCTCATCTTAAGGGTACAGAGCTTAGAAGATTTTTATTACTATATGATGGTATTAAAATAATGAAGGATCATACTCCTAACAGAATATATTACACTTTCTTACTCTTCCATTGTAGCATTTATATTTTAGCTTCTCCTTCACTCGCGCAGAATAATGCAATGAGAAATGCTGCTAGAGAATTTTTGAATTTATTTGTACAATCTAGTAGCCATGTCTTCAGCCGTGATTTTATTGTGTTTAATGTGCATGGACTTATTCATCTAGCTGATGAATACGATGAACATGGATTCTTGGACTTATTTAGTGCGTTTCCATATGAAAATTATTTGAAGACAATCAAGCAATCATTACAATCAGGATATCACCCTTTGCAACAATTAGCAAGAAGAGATGCTGAAACCAATGGACACTTGTCAAAGCCGAAGAATATTATTGAGGGTATACAGTTGAAAGGAAATCATATTGATCCCAATGAAACTGTTCAAGGGGAACACTATAAAATGCTTACAAGCAATAAATTTATATTGAGATGCGTTGCTCCTGATCATTGTTTTAAAACTGAGGACGGATCAGTGGTTTTATTGCGAAATATTGTTTATTCTGAAGACAATGTAGTGATCCTACGTGGACAGAAATTTCAGACACAAAATAATTATTATCAATATCCAATGGACTCATCCTTGATTGGCATCGTTCTTGTTTCCCAACTGGATGAAACAGTTAGATCCTGGGAGATGAATCATACAATTATGAAATATGTATTCTTATTCCTGAAAATATAAGGTCATATCTATGTATTCCTCTTGCGCACAGCTCTTGTGGTATATTATGACTACTGATAAGGGTAAGGTTTGTTCTGTTGTGCGATTATTGTCTGTTTATGTACCTGTTATATGCTACATGGTTATTGTTGTTTTCTACTACTGTCTTACATAGTCGACATTAGATATTAATCTAGTTTATTTTTTATGATATGGTTTACATTTCTATTTTTACCTCTGATTTGTGATTAAGATTTCTCTGAAAAATAATCAATTCTTGTTGAGATAAAGTAACATTTCTATTTGGAATTTACTATATATATTAATGTTTTATGTGTGTTTGAAGTTTATAGCAATATATATATATATATAATGTATATATCTGAGAAGCCTTCATTTGCGCACAGTACAATTGCACACGTTGCAATTGCACACCGTGCTATTAGACACATATAAAGTTGCGCACAGTTCTTTTGCCCACAGTTCTTTTGCGCACCGTTCGTTTGCACACCGTGCAATTGGACACGAAAATGCGCGACACATGCTCTATTCACACACACACACGCGCGCGGGGGGGGGGTGCAAGGGGGGGGGCTTCGCCCCCAAGGGGTGCCTACCAGCACGGTGCGCAAAAGAACTGTGGGCAAAAGAACTGTGCGCAACTTTATGTGTCTAATAGCACGGTGTGCAATTGCAACGTGTGCAATTGTACTGTGCGCAAGTGAGCCTCTCCCATACATTTATTTACGAATAAGTATTTATATTTTTTTAAAAATTTATTGTCAAACTTGTTTGTGTAATTTGTTTGATTTGTCTTGCATGAAAATGTATGACTTCTCTTTCTTCACTTTATTAAAGTATCTTAATTATATCAAGCATTCAAGAATGTTATTCAAATATTTCTTTAAAATATTAAATATTTATATTTATATTTATATGTTTTATATTTATGCATTTATATCGTTCTTGTGTAATATATCATTTCTTTGTTGAGCATTATATATAGTACTTTGACATTTGTGCACTGTTTTGAGTATATATGATTTTAAGTTAATTGTATTTTTTTATTTTATAATGTGTTTATAATGTGTGTTATTGTTTTTTCCAGTATGCCGTAGTGGCCTTCATAGGAGAGGAACAAGAAGAAGGAGAAACAATCGCAGTAGTTCCTGTTACATGGATTAACAAGCCTGACGATAAGATTACTGATATGTTCTGGCCTCCAAAAAATTGGCCTGAAAAAGGATCAAGATCTATACACTTAAAGAGAGCTGTAAAAAATTGTATTGTACCTAACATTCATTGGCCTCTTCATAAAGGATCAATTCTTCACTTATACCGTAAGTTTATTAAATATGATATGTCAATTTCTTTTCATCTATTCTTCATTAAATTAAGTTGTATGTAGTAAATATAAAATGTTTATTTATTGTGTTTCTTTCCTGTGATAATTGCAAGTTTAAGCTGATGCTTTAAGTTCTAATCGAATTTTTTAACATTACTATTACATTAAATAACTGTTCTTTAATAGCGCTATATAGTTGAAAATCTGTTGAAACTGTTATTACTCTTACAGTTGTTACTGCAGGTGAGTATGATGATCCAGTTAAAGGTTTGAAAAGAGCTGAGGATGAAACATCACTTGAAACAGAGGCAAATGATGCTCCACGAAAAAGGAAGCCACCAAGGCGATACGTAGACTTATCTAATGAAGACAGTGAAGATAAGGAGAACAATATGCCACCTCGAAAAGAAAAAGGTCCTCGTAAAGGCAAAGTTAGAAAACTTAGCGATAGTGATGATGAGAGCGACTTCAAGATTTTGTCTCAGGTGAACTCTGACGTTTTGAATGCAGTTAAAGAGCATATGCATCAAATACAAGATAAAGAGAGTGAGACAATGTTCAGAAAGCAACCTGTCGAGGAAAATTTTGAGTTTAAAAGAATTTTCCTTAAGAAGTTCCAAGATAATCCCAGCCAAGGTGAACGAAAACAAAAGCAACTGCAAAAGATTTGCAGTGACCAATCTCCAAGTATTATCTGCAAAAAGAACGAAAAATGGCGAAAAATGGATTATACTAGGCGGAAAAAGTCTGTGTCAGTGCCAAGCAAAAACTATGCAACATTTTCGAGTAGTAAAGCTTCTTCAACTTTTTCTTCCATTAAGGATCCATAAAATTACAAGCAAGAAAATCTCTGAGGTACTTAACACTTCTTTTCTTAATTCGTTAATGTCTGCACCTGATTTTATATCAAATGATGATATTCATAAATACTTAATTTTCATTTCCATCCTCAGATAAACACTTATGATAAGGAATCTTCATGTTCCTCTCAAAACCCATCATGTTCAATACAGACCATCACTTCTAGTGCAAGCTTTGGAGGAAGACTCTCTTTATCATCGAATTCGGAGATTGATCAAAATAAAACTCATTCAATTTTTAACAAAGATGAAGAAACAAAGTTACAAGAGGAGCCTCGTTATTTATTTAACTTTAAAAATAAAGGTATTTACCTGTGTTTATGGTTCAAGTATAGTTATGGCTTTTTTTCTTAGCAGGTTCTTAGTAAATATGTTTTTCTTTTATTAGATAATTTTAGATGCAAAGATTGTCACAACGAAATTAAGCTGAGCAACACAGTACTTTTGGAAATTAGCAAAAAGTTGGATTCAGTGCTTATTAATCAAGCAATCATTATTCGGTCTGTCAATCCAGATCATGCTAAATCCATGATACCTTCTAATAATATTCCATCTATTCCACTGAAGACAACGAAGGACTTTCAAAAGATGGAAACGTTTTTAGCAGCTAATCGTATTAATTATGAAGTTATGGTATGTTCCATGTGATGTTAATTAATATGTATAATGCATATTAAAAATTTACTAAGCAATCATGATAATCACTTTTTGTGCCCTAACAGCGAGATCAGCTTTTTTCTAAATGTACCAGTGCTTTTGGCGCATTATCTATCCCCTCAGAACGCAGTGTCACAGGGAACATTTTGTCTAAATTTATTTCAAATGATCTTGCTAAGCTGATAAGTTGGACCGGATCAGAAGGCGATAAGATAAAGTTTTCTGACACAAAACTATGTGAAATTGTATTTGGTAAGTGCACAATTTATATTACAACTTTTTTAAATTTGTCACATTTTATAATTTTCATTTTACTTGCATTAAGTTATTATATTATTTAAGTATCCATATGAAATATATATCAGTGTGTTTCTTCTGTTACGTCCAGACTCAAGGAAGGAAGAGTCGAAAGGAAGGACGTAACTAAATTTATCTTTTCGAACAAACGCATGCGGCACGTCTGTTCGAGTCGAACGAACGTCTGGGCCCAAATAGCTCAACGACCGCAAGGGTCGCTCTTACTCTATTTAAAGGGCCGTTCGCTCGGTGGTCCCTTTTCGGCAAGAGAATTTAATCTCTTTTGCGCAGGATGGGACCTTGTGCGATCTCGGTTTACGGGAATGAGTGGGAACGGGATATAAATTAACTGAAACCATTTACGTTACAATTATAAATTTATTTCTAATAACGCAGCAAACGAAATTCTATACATAATGATAATATTAATAATAATCAGAGACGTTCGCTAATGAAAGTGTGAGTGTATGTGTATGGGTCGCGGGTGATACATAGATACGGAGGTCTTCAATCGGGGCAGAAAGGGGAAAGAGTTATTGTTTAAATAGGGTCCCGATTAGTGGTTACAATAATTTAAACGATAATAGATATATATAAAATTTGTGTCCATGTGTGTCGGTGTATTAATATTATTTAAGGAGCCGAAGGTTTCGCCCGCAGCCAGACTCCGACCCAACGCTTTCCTCAACCGCCTATTACGCCGGTTTCGCGCCAATTTAGCCGCGGTTCGCGAGGGTTGTCTCCTTGGATTTTCCACTACGAGAGCGAACAATAAAATAACCGGACAAGGAGAGTTCTTACTGAAAAATAACTCTGGGAGTTCTCGTAAGAGGAGAAAAAAAAAGGGGATGTATATATATGTTTATTTTTATATAATTTTGATATTTTAATTATTTAATAGTTTAGTTAGTTATTTTATTACTTATTTGTTCGTTCAAGAGAGAGAGAGAGAGAGAGAGAGAGAGAGAGAGAGAGAGAGAGAGAGAGAGAGAGAGAGAGAGAGCAGAAATTTAAAGAAAAACGGATTTTTATTTGTGATATTAAGTAATAATATTATTCAATGTAATAATATTATTACACATTAATAATATTATTAATAATAATATTGTAATATTATTATATTTAAAATTATTAAAGAAAAATTAATTATTACAGTTAAGGAAGAGCTGAAAAGAAAAGAGAAAAAGAGAGTGAGAAAAGGAAAAAAAAATTATTTTAAATTAAAGAAGAGGAAGAATAAGCGAAAGAGAGGAAGAAAGAGAGAGAGAGAGATATAGAGATAGAAGGAAAAAGAGAGAAAAAGAAGTACAGTTTAAAAGAACGGATAAAATATTAGGTAATTTCTTTTTGTGCAAGGAGAGGAAAAATTACATTCCTACTGAGTTTTTGTATGTACATCAAATTATATTGTGTGCAATATTAATGAATGTGAATTAATATTGCATTAATAAGATGATCATATTTAATTATAAAATATGAAATCATTAATGATTTTTTATTTATATATCTCATTACATACTAATGTATTAATTGTTTTATTCCTTTTTGTATTAAAATATATAATTATTTTTATTATAAATTAAATTAATTATAATATAATTATATATTTGATATAAAATATAGAAATTAATAAAGTATATAATATGTAATATACGTTTATAAATGTAATAAATTGTATATATATATTATTGCAAATATATATAAACGTTTTATTTATAATTAAAGAAGTGTTGAGAGAAAAGGAAAGAAAGAGAATAGGAGAAGGAAAAGAGAAGATTTATTAAAAATTAAAAGAAAAAGCAAAAAAGAAGAAAAGAGAGAAAGGGAGAGAGAGGAAAAGAAGGGGACAAAAGTTTGAAAGAAGAACGGATAAAATATTAGGTAATAATTGTTCAATGTAATAATATTACGTTAATAATATTAAATAACATTGTTATATTTAAAGTTTTACATTTTAAAAACTGTAAAATATGCAACAAAGAAATATGTGCATGTACGTAAGTACATATACAGGGTTACCCACGTAAAATGTTATAAGCTATTTTTTATTATTACTAAAGATATTAGAAAATGAAGAGTCCATTTTGCTTCTTAAGTGTCCTCCAAGATTTTTTTCATCTTTTAAATGTTCTGGCATCTTATCCTTTGCATTTAATTAAAAAAAAATTGAGGTTAATATCTTAAAAAATAGCTTGTAAAATTTTACGTTGACCATCTTATACAGGATGTCTCACAACCTCCATACAATATAATTTATTAACGTAGTGTTTTGGAGATAAAATTGAGTAAAAAATTCTAATACAAAAATGTTGAGGCTGTAATAGTTTTTGAGTTATAGCCTATGATATTGTGTAGAACTCGCGCGCTTAGGTCCATAACTACACATACATGTATACCGATCTGTCATCTGTTGATTTTTTTAAATCTATATTTTAGCTGATTTTATGTTGTTGTTTTAAAAAATCAATAACAGATCGGTACGCGTGTATGTGTAGTTACGGGCCTGAACACGTGAGTTCTATGCGATATTATTAACAAACTTTGATTTTATATATTTATAACTCAAAAACTATTACACCGTAAACATTTTTGTATTAGAATTTTTTACTCTATTTTACCTTTAGAACACGCTAATAAATTATTGTACGGAGGTTGTGAGACATCCTGTATATGTATATGTATATGTAGGTATGGTATGTATGTATATGTATAGGTAAAATTGAAAGATTTAATATTAATATTAACATTAATATTAAGAAGATATAATATTAATATTTATTATTATTGTTTTGGGAATGCGGTCAAGGAAGTCGGTTTAGAAAGACAAACAAGAAAGCATTAATATACTACTTTTATAATTAAATATATAACATTTAATATTTATAATTAGTATAGTTTGTATTATTAAATAATTATTATATTAAAATATAGAATTATTATATGTTATATAGAATTATTGATATATTATTAGTAAATGTTATTTATTGTTGTAACTTTAATGTATTATATTAAGGTATTATATTTATATTAATCTTGGAATTAAATATATTTTATTTGTAACAATTTTGTACATAAAAAAATATATTTCTGATGTAATGAGAATTGATGATAATAATAATAATATTATGATGTTGATATTATTGATGATGTTGATGTAATAATAATGTTAATAGTATTGATAGTATTGATGATGATGATAATAATGATAATAATGATGATGATGATGATGATATTGGCAGTGATAATGATGATAATGATGATGATGATAATTTTGATAATAATAATTATTATTATTACGATAATGTTAATGATAATAATAGTGTGAAGATAATTATTACTAATTATTACTAATTTTTATTATTAAATAAGTAAAATTAGTAAAATCAGTAAAATTATTTAAAACATTAAAATAATTTATTATAATTGTATTAATACATTTAATATTTAAAGATTAATAGATGGGAGGGGAGATGGCCGCTGAGGTAGTGACAGGCGGAAAGTAGTGCTCCGTGTTGGGATGTGAAAAAGGTGGTTTGTTGGGTGAGAAGGAGGAGAAGGAAATAAGAGACGGATAGAGGAATACAGGAGCAGTTGAGTGAGGTGATGGTGAGTATGAGAACGAAGTAGAAAGGATTTTATGGAAGGTGGAATAATATGGAGCAACGGGAAGAAAGGACGAGGAGACGTGACCACAGATTAATAGACAGATAGCCAATGGTCTGGAAAAGGCGAGACCGGCATTTCCGTGCGACAGACTTTGCCCCTTACCGACACACTTTGCCCCTGGTTTGAGTCCGTGCTAAACTCCGTTAACTTTACCACAAGACTTTGCCCCTGGTGCGAGTCCAGGCTAAACTCTTTTGATTTTACCAACAGACTTTGCCCCTGGTGCGAGTCCAGGCTAAACTCCTTTGATTTTACCAACAGACTTTGCCCCTGGTGCGAATCCTTGTATTCTCGAAAAATATCGCATACGACATTTCATGAATATCACTCTTGCGCAGCTATTACATGATACAAAAAACCTGCGCAAGAGTGATATTCATGAAATATCGTATACGATATTGTTCGAGAATATAAAGCCCCAGGCTAATTGATCATGAGACGAATGAGAGGTGAAAGATTTGCTCCCTGCTCACACCCACTCACATGCCGTGTGTCGCAAAGAAATTTTTCAGTTGCTAAAAACTGTTCTGTTTGCTCTGTCTGGATCACATGTAATGAATTGTACATTTATCTTCGACAAGATGAGAAACAATATCTTTTGGGATCCATGTATGAGGATTTCTTCTAATGTGCAACTTTGTACGGTTTATAAAATCTTCCTTTTAAAAAAAAAGTTACCTGCACATAATCCTGCTTCCTTAATTAATGCCGGGGATTACTTAAGTAAATTTTCATTACCTGTTTACATATAAATCTACATAGTTTATACACTGAAAAAAAACGCCACGCGCATTTCAATAACACCAAGTAGCAAACAAATACTTTAAAAAATGTTTTTAGAAAAGTTTAGAAAGCATTTTTAAAAACATTAAAATAGTGAGTTGTCATTTTTATTTATAAAAAAAAACGTAAATTTTAACATTAAAAAATATTTGTTAGATGAGAAATCATTATTTTTTATATTTAAAAAATTTATTTCATATTTAAAACTCCCATGTTTTTTTAATAAAAAGACCTGTTTTATACTAAAAAAAAATTTATTTTTAATATGTATTAATTTAATACATATGAGATTTTATCACATACGCACCCGCACGCGCGCGCGTGTGTGAGAGAGAAAGATAAAATTTTACATATATTAAATCATTAAATATTAAAAATACATTTTTTAAACATAAAATGTTTTTTTATTTAAAATCATGATTGAAATAAATCTTTTTAAATATTTTGCACATTATATATTTATTATTTTATTTTACTCAACACGGTGTACTTTAAAAATTTTTAATTAAATTTTATTAAAGAAAATTACTTGAAATTTTTAAGTTCTTTTTTTTAATAATATTCCGCTTTTTTCATTATCATAAAATATTTTTGGTTCAAGAATTTTGTATTACTTACCGCAGTTTCTTATCCAAATGTTCAATCTTTCATCAGTCTTCTGTGGAAAACGAAACAATTTACAATTTTCTGATATGACATTATTACAGTTTCTATATGCAGATCTGTCGAATGTCGTGATTTTCTTCACATTATCGTTATCCATTTTAATCCAAGAAAAACACTTGCAACAATCGAAAACAAACCGCCTGCCGCGAACGGGAAATGCCGAGAAAGCACACAATTTCCGCGAATTTCCGCTAATCTCGTGATTTTTTTGAAAAATCTACAATTTCGTTGAAATTGTAGATTCTTCGGATCACTGCACAAGTTATAATTCACAATAATATTTTTCAGTAACTACGATAAAAAATCGTATACTGAAAACCGCAAGCAAAAGTGCAATGGAATAAAGTCTGTGAGAAAATAAGCAAAAAAACAAATTGGCAATAAAAAATTAATAATTTTCAAACAGAAAATTCTTGAAATTACCGATGATTACAAATTACAAAGTATAAAAATTAAATAACCCATGTTTTCGAACTTTGTTCGCGGAGAGAAAGGATCTTTAAAACAGGACCTTTAAAAGATAGGATTTAAAATATATTAAAGAGGCGAAATCGTCGCCGCGTCGGAAAAATTAAAGCGTTTAAACAAATGAACGCAATGAAATAGATATGCAATTGTTTTTACTTGTCGCTGCGAGCTCACAAGCTTCTGGCGTTCTCGAGTGACCACGTCGACTGTGTCTCACGAATTCCCATTGTGCTTTCGCTTGCGATTTTCAATATTTAACGATTTTTTATCGTTGTTATTGAAATATATTGTGAATAGTGTGACGTGTGTGTGTGTGTGTGTGTGTGTGTGCTCTGTGATCCGATTTTACGAATCTACAGTTTTAACGAAATTGTAGTTTCGATAAAATCACGAGATTCGCGGAAATTCGCGGAGATAGCGTGCTTTCTCGGCGTTTTTCGTTCGCGGCCGGCGGTTTGTTTTCGATTGTTGCAGGTATTTTTCGTGGATCAAAATGGATAACGATAATGTGAAGAAAATCACGATATTCGACAGATGTGCATACAAAAACTGTAATAATATCAAATCAGAGAACTGTAAATTGTTTCGTTTTCCACAGAAGAGTGATAAAAGATTTGACATTTGGATAAGAAACTGCGGTAAGTAAAAATACAAAATTCTTGAAAATACCAAAAATATTTGATGATAATAAAAGAAAGCTGAATTTTGTGAAAAATAAAGAAACGGCTGTCTTACAAATTTCAAGTAATTTTCTTTAATTAAATTTAATTAACAATTTTTTAAAGTACACTATGTAGTGATGTCAAAAGCTGGGCTTTAATTGCACAGCGACGGCGAGCAGGGGACAAGGGGGAAATTTCACATAAACGTATACGTGTAAACTGCAAGTGAAATTTTCCTCTTGTTTCCTTCTAACGCAATCTAGGCTCGCCGCCGCCCAGCTTCTACATAATGTTCAAAATATGTAAAAAATTTATTTCACATTCTAATACCCATGAATTTTTAAATGAAAAGATATGTTTATACTTACAAGGAGAGATCGCGGTTGACTCTTTACCGATTTTGATCTCCTTTTTTATGGTGAATCTGTATTGAATTTAAGTTGATCCGTGTTCGAGCTTTTCGTCCAATGCGCCTTGTAAGTAATATTTTTTTATACTGGATATTTAGAGAAATTTTCATGTTTGTTATAAGGTCTAAAGAAAGACACAGTTTCAATTAGTACCGCTGGTGCAGCGGGAGAACACAAGAGTAGTAACCAGGTTCAAAACTTGGGATGGCATAATTTTTTTTTTTTTTGATATATGTTATATGTATTATTTATTACGTAGACATAAATATTCGGCATATATTTATTGTTTTTTAGATACGCATATCCTTATATATTTAAAATGTATAAAATAATAATTATATAAATAAAATAGTTTTACAGAGAAATATTTTTAGAAATATTTTTATTTTTTTTAAATTCATACACTTTTTAAATTTTTAATCCGAATGTTTTCCGTAAATTATAAAAAGTGTGTATTCTAACATTATTAGATTATTTAAGAAAATTTAAAAAATGTATGAATTTTTAAAAAGTAAAAATATTTCTAAAAATATTTCTCTGTAAAACTATTTTATTTATATTATGATTATTTTATACATTTTAAATATATAAAGATATGCATATCTAAAAAACAATAAATATATGTTGAATATTTATGTCTACGTAATAAATAATACATATAACACATACAAAAAAAAAAAATTATGCCATCCTAAGTTTTGAACCTGGGATTCCACAATTACTACTCTTGTGCTCTCCCGCTGCACCAGCGGTACTAGTTGAAACTGTGTCTTTCTTTAGACCTTATAACAAACATGAAAATTTCTCTAAATATCCAGTATAAAAAAATATTATTTACAAGCATTGGACGAAAAGCTCGAACACGGATCAACTTAAATTCAATACAGATTCACCATAAAAAAGGAGATCAAAATCGGTAAAGAGTCAACTGCGATCTCTCTCTCTTTCCTTGTGTGTGTGTTAAACAATATATTTTTAATATTTATGATTTAATACATATGAGATTTCAGCACATACACACACGCGCGCATGCGCGCACGCATGCACACACGTGCCTGTGTGTTTGCTGAAATCTCATTAAATCATTAAATATTAAAAATATATTGTTTAAGTATAAACATGTCTTTTCATTAAAAGAAATCATGGGAGTTTCAAATGTGAAATAAATTTTTTAAGTAAAAAATAATTATTCTTCAAACATCTAAAAAACATTTTTTTCAATGTTAAAATTAAAATTTTTTTAATAAATAAAAAGTGACTCATTATTTTAATGTTTTAAAAAATGCTTTCTAAGCTTTTAAAAAATATTTTTACGTATTTGTTTTCTACTTGGTGTTATTGAAATGCGTGATGTTTTTTCAGTGTATAAACTGTAGATTTATGTTTAAACAGGTAATGAAAAGTTACTTAAGTGGTCCCCGGCATCAATACAAAAGGCAGGATTATGTGCAGACCATTTTAATAAAGAAGATTTCATAAGCTGTACGAAGTTACATAGTAGAAGAAACCCCATACCATGGGGCCCAAAGGATACTGAGATTCCATATCTTGTCAAAGATAATGTTGAAAAAATTACAGAAGAAGGCAAAACTAATGAAAATATTGTACAAGGAAATGTTAACCATTCAGGAAATCAAGACTGCATTCTAATGGAAGTCGAAACGCATACCGATTTTCAAGTAAACGTTGAAGAGGCCAAAAAGAACAATACAAATGAAGAAGTAGCCATAATAAAAATGGCGACACATAAGAGATGTTACCCTTCCGGAAAAGAACTTTTCTGCAATTTCGGAGATGACTTCGCAGACGATGAGTGGTTTAATAATGAAAATCCACTTCCACTATTTTTGGATAATTACTCGCAGAAAGAAGTGAAAGCGAATATGATAAAAAAGCGAATAAAAAAACCGCAAGAAAAGTCTGCTCCTCAAAAAATGTATAAAAAAGATTAATTCTCCGAAATAGAAAAATTAAAAAAAGAAAATTTGAGTCTAAAAAAACTTCTTATGGAGAGGAAGAGAAAACAAAAAAATATGCGCGCTATGTTGAATCGCAATATTGAAATCCGGAAAAACAAGAACGTTTGCAAACACAGTATAAATGAATTTTTAGATGGAAAGAAATGTCTGAAACCAGTTGCGAGAACTATGATAAAACTTCAACTACATAAGGGAAAAAAAGCATACACAAAAGAAGAAAAAGATTTAGCGAAACAAATGTTTTATTATTCCGCAAGTGGATATTCACGGATGAGAAAGGCTGGACTAAATCTTCCATCAGAATCTTCCGTCAGAAATTGGATATCTGAAACAGAAATTCGACCAGGTTTTTGTGAAGAAATATTTTATAAAATTCGAGAAAATTTGTCCAAACTACCACCTTCTCAAAGAGTTTGCTGTTTAAAATTCGATGAGATGTCAATCAAAAAATTTGAAGAATACAGCCGAAAATATGATCTCATCGAGGGATTAATAGATCTCGGACCCCTGGGACGACACGATGAACCAGCGGGACATATTCTACTATTTTGCCTTGATAGCATTAATGCGGAAAATCGTTGGCGGCAAATAGTAGCATACTTTTTGACTGGAAAAAGTTCAACACATAAGGAGATTATTGAACTCACCGAGATATGTTTACAAAAATTAAAAGATGTAGGAGCAAATGTACAGATAATCACATGTGACCAAGGTGGAGCAAATAGAAAAGCTTTTAATAATTGGAAAATTACTCCACATGAACCGTTTCTTTCATTAAACAATGAAACGTATTTTACTTCTTTTGATTGGCCCCATCTTATCAAGAGGTTGATTAGCCAGTTGAGATCTCATAAGTATATTTATGTTAATGGCGAAATCATTATGTCTTTTCTTGACTTATTTGCAACATGGCAATTTGACAGAAAATTAAATACTTCAAATTTATTGAGTCACATTACCTACACGCACTTTTACCCAAACAATTTTGAAGTCATGAATGTGAAAAGAGCATTTCAAATGTTAAGTGCAAGATTTGCTGCAGCAATGTCAACAGCAGGCCAAAGCAATGTGTTAAATAGTTCTTCATGGAAAGCATCTGCAGAATTTGTTTACAAAATGAATAAAGTAATAGATGCTATGAATGTATATTATTTAAATAATTGGAAAGGAGAAAAGGGTCCGTTATCAGATGATAATGCAATGGTTGAAGAATTATTAACGTCTTTCATTAAATGGAGTTCGAAGTGGAGTACTTCCCCCAACAAGATATCAAGACCTCCATGCTTTGATGGAATGATTACGACTGTGCAAGCAATTTTATCAACGTATCGTTCCATCAAACAACACTATCCGGATTTCAAGCTTGCCACTGCATTATGTAACCAAGATTCTGTAGAACATACATTTGGAAAAATTAGAGGACGCGGAGGATTCAACCGTAATCCAACTGCTAGAATGGTACGGTTAACGTTGCGGCACATTTTATCAAGTGGATATATTTATGGAAGCGACAGAGGAAATGTAACTTGTCAAGAAACATTTTCATTAACGGATGGTACATCGATAGTTCGTGATGAAATGGAAAATAACAGTATTCCATTACAAGAAGAATTTACTTGTTTAACTGAAATGGATGACGACTCTGATAATTTCATTGCAATAGCCTTTGAAGAAATTACTAAATATTCTGACAATCTAGAAATAACAAAGACCAACAAGGAGAACTTAAATTCAGAGGCAGAAGCATATGAAAGAAATGCAATTTCATATTTCGCAGGATATATTGCTCGCTACGGTTACAAGAATACGAAGTGCGACAGCTGCCGTGAAAAAACTTTGAAAACACCGATGGAAGAATTAAACAACAATGAAATCTATATTCAGCTACGTGAATATGAACATCAAGACGAAGATGATCCTGAAATAGAATGGCTATCAAGGCCAACGGATTCATTTTTTAATATTATTACACTACAACTTGAAGCAATGAATTCATATTATAAGATGTATTGGCATTTCAAAGATGTGAAGAAAAAACTCCTTGACATTTGTGTAAAGCACGTCCAGCATGCTGATGAAGATTGGTTTAACCAGAACAACGAGTGTTATCCACATAGAATTCAAATGTTGGACTTTATGTTAAGAGTCAAAATATATGCAATTACAAAAAAGAATAATAATGGAGGAAGAGAAGGAATAAATACAGTAGCATCTGGAAGATCAAAAGAAATAAAGACAAAATGTCAAAAACTAAAGAACATAAAACATATGTAATTATGATCGGTGTTAATAGTCCGTCCTGATTTCAAGATCATTTTAAAAGTAATAATGTCTTAATAAGATGCTAATACAATACTGGAATTGGTCAACATCTGGCAAGACTTATCAATTTGTTGGGTAAATATAGTTTATTATACAATCTAATATCACATTAAATCTAATTGTTTTTACAAAATATTGTAATATATTATATTTCCACAGGTTAAAACGATATAAATTGTCTGAATTGACAGTTACTTGACTGGTTTAATGGATTACGGATGCGCGACCTAACAGATTATGGCTACAGGAGAATATATTTGAAATATTCTACAGTTTTCAAATTAAAGATTACTTTGAACGAACTCTTAAGCATCGCATACTCCCTAGAAATGTACAGTGGAAACTTTTGGAAAAAGTATGTTTTAATCTTATGATATTATTATAAGCGGGGAGCACACACTTTTGCATAAATGCATAAGCATATGCATAAGAAAATAACTGATTGGTTCGTAAGCAAATGCATAAGAAAATGGATCAATCAATTTCCTTATGCATATGCTTATACGCACTTATGCAAAAGTGTGTGCTCCCCGCTTAAATATAAATTTACGACTTAAACGTTACATGATATTTAATAATTTAATACCATTCTTTATAGGAAGTCATATCTGATACAGTATCAAAAGAACTGTCAATTCTAGAAGATCTTGATATATCATTAACATCAATGAAATTATATACGTATGCACTGGTAGTTGAAACCATGGCGTAACAATGTTCAATATATGGAGAATGTTGACGAATTCGACTCTATTCCAGATCCACCAACTGTTGCAGTTTATTAAACATCTCAGAAATGCGTTAAGGTATTATTAAATAGGCTTTTATATGATTTAATAATAAATTATAATATTAATATTAAATTAGTTAAGTAATTAGTTTAAATTTAATTAAGTTAGTATAAAATTAGTAATTAAATTAAATGAATTACTTAAATTATAGCGATAGTAACGTAAGCAAAAATAGATTATTATTATATAGATTATTAAAATAGATTATTATTATTATTATAGAATTTTAAATTAGTTAATAAGTTAAAATTAGTTAAGTAATAAGTTTAATTAAGTATTAGTCTTAGGGAGCTAAGGAATTTACATTACTCGTGACCGCGCGTGTTTATTTGGACACTTATTGTGTGTCTCGGATGGCTTTCCCTCGCACCCCCTCGTGAACAGGTGGACCGAGTAGCTTGGGAGCGGGGGTGAGGCGGGGGTGCTTGCTATCAGAGACATTCGACCATGATCTACTGTTAAATATATAAACCTAGATTTTAAGATTGACCACGCTTTAATAAAGCAAAGAGCGAGAACGCAATCTTTTTCTCTTCTCCTCGTTCTGTACGCACTCCGCTTCAGTGACCATAACTATATCCGCGACCTATCCTTATACTTATCTCTCTATGTGACCCGCCGTTTGATCGAAACTTCGACGGACACAATACAATTAGTAATAAGTTTAAATTAAATTTCATTAAGTTAGTAAGTTAGCAATTAAATTTAATTATTTAAATTATATAGATAGTAACGTAAGTAAGGTTTGATTTAAATAAGTAATTTTAACTTAATGTACTTTTGTATAAGAGTTTATTAGTAAAAATTTTATTAATTTATAAATTTCTTGAAAAAAAAGTAAAATATTAAATTAAAATTAATATTGAAAATTTTATTTTTAATTTATATTTAGAAGAGAGATTTTAGTCAATTTTTTAGTCTTCTAGTTTTTATTTTTTATATTAAATTTTAGATGTAAATTTAATTTCTATAAATTTAATATTATACATATATATATTATTTTAAAGTTTATTTATGGGATAATCTATATAAATTATTTAAAATTATTACGTAGACATAAATATTCGGTATATATTTATTATTTTTTATATACGCATATCCTTATATATTTAAAATGTATAAAATAATCATTATATAAATAAAATAGTTTTACAGAGAAATATTTTTAGAAATATTTTTATTTTTTTAAAATTCATACACTTTAAATTTTTAATCCGAATGTTTTCCGTAAGTTATGAAAAGTGTGTATTCTAACATTATTAGATTATTTAAGAAAATCTAAAAAATGTATAAATTTTTATAAAGTAAAAATATTTCTAAAAATATTTCTCTGCAAAAATATTTTATTTATATTATGATTATTTTATACATTTTAAATATATAAAGATATGCATATCTAAAAACAATAAATATATGTTGAATATTTATGTCTACGTAATAAATAATACATATAACACATACAAAAAAAAAAAAAAATTATGCCATCCTAAGTTTTGAACCTAGGATTCCACAATTACTATTATTACCGTCGTATTAACGACGCGACTTTTGACTTCGAAAATGACTTACTTCTTGGGAATGTAGTTAGTAGTTACTGCATTGGCCACTACTACGATATGGCGCTGAAATCAGTGAGAAATGCCGGTCTCGCCTTCATCCAGACCTTTGGCTATCTGTCTATTAATCTGTGACGTGACGTGGCAGAGGAGATGAGAGAGAGGGCGCTGGACAGTACGGAGAGGCTTAGGTGAGAGAAAGTGTAGATGGAGAGGGCGCCACGGAGGTTGCGGCAAGTAGAGAGTGGTTCGAGCGGTTCAGATGGAGACGGCGAAGGAAGGTGGATATAGGAGAGGAAGTGGAAAGAGGGCGCCACCGGTATGATCGACAAGCGCAGGGTCGATAGCGATCCAGCTGACAAGTGTTTTGGAAGATT
The DNA here is from genome assembly GCF_030444845.1 of Prenolepis imparis. NCBI lineage: Eukaryota > Metazoa > Arthropoda > Insecta > Hymenoptera > Formicidae > Prenolepis > Prenolepis imparis. Next base: position 5,553,780 of record NW_028141160.1, read on the forward strand.
GGAAGAAGGTTAGAGAGCAGGTGGAAAGTGAGAGATAATGGAGATTAAGAAGAAAGGACGCTGATAGAGCCGGAAGCGGAAAAGAGGAAGAGATCTGAAGAAAAAGTGAGGAGAGAGCGGAGAAGGTAGTGGAGTAGCCAGGAGGTGCGGTGGACGAAAGATTTAGAGTGAAGAGAGGAAAGACAGGTTAGAGGGGAGAAGAGGAAGGAAAGATGAGTCGCCGGGAGAAGTTGGTGGAGGAGTTGAAGGGAATAAGGGAGGAGATTAAAAGAGTGGCGGATGTACTGGAGAGGATTACGGGATGGATGATGGAAGGAAAAAAAAGGGAGGAGAAAGGAGGTACACACAAGGAGAACAGAGATGAGAAGACGGCAGAGAAGGAAAGAGAAGGTATGGAGTTAAGAGAAGGTAGAAGAGAGAGGTTAGAAGGAGAAGGAAAAGGAAGCGGAAAAATAAGAGAGAGAAAGGAAATGGAGAGGATGAAGGAAGAGGAGGACCGGAAGAGCATGCAGGAGGAAATGGACAGCAGGGAGGGAAAAGAAGAAGATCGTGACAGCAGTGGAGAGTCGGAAGATAGTGAAGAAGAATGGTGGAAGGATAGAGAAGAAGAGAGAAAGGACAGTAGAGAAGGAGAAGACTATGGGGAGAAAGGAAGAGGAAAAGAAAGTGAAGAAAAAACAGGGTGGAGGGAAACGGAAAGTGAAGAAGAGGTAGGAAGGTTAGAAAAGGAGGATGAAGAAAGGGAAGAGGAAGGAGGAAAGAAGAAAAAAGAAGAAAAGAAAGAAGAGTCAGCAAAGGTGGGAGTAGAAGAAAGAAGAAGGATAGAGGACAAGGAAGGTGAGAAGGAAAGGAAAGAAGTGTGGAGGAGGTTAGAAAAGAGAGAAGAGAAAGTGAGAAAAGAAAAGGAGAGAAGGGAACGAGAGAGGCCTCTCTCGTTCCCTTCTCTCCTTCTCTTTTCTCACTTTCTCTTCTCTCTTTTCTAACCTCCCCCAGGAGGGAGAGAAGAAGGAAGAACAGGAGAGAAGAAGGAAGAACAGGAGAGAAGAAGGAGAAGAAGGAAGAATGTAATATGGAGGGGAATAGAGGGAGATGGGAGGTTAGAAAGGAAAAAGTTTATGGAGGGAATAGTGGATAGAGTGTTAGGGAGGGAGTTTGAGATAAAGGGGGTGAAGGAAAGAGAAGGGGAAGCAGGTTCTTGGGTGTTGATAGTGGAGATGGGGGAAGAGGAGGATAAAAATGAGTTGATAGAGAAAGGAAGGGAAATTAGAAAAAAATGGGGAGTAGGGATAGATGAAGATTTAACGATGGAGGAGAGGAGGGAAAGGTGGAGGATAGTGGAAAAGGCAAGAGAGGAGAGGGCAAAAGGGAGATGCGTGGTAGCGACGAACAGAAGGATTTGGATAGAGGGGAGGGAATGGTTATGGGATAATGGAAGGGGGGTTGGTACAAAAGGGAGGAAAGAGGAAAATGGGAGAAGGAAGGGAGGGAGACGGGACACGGAGAGGACAAAGCGGAGGTAGAGGTGTACGAGCGGAATCGGATGAAGCAGAAGGTAAAAGGGCGAAGAGGTGAAAGGGGGGAGGTTTTAAGGGTAAGAGGACATGGGAAAATGAAGAGGGAAAAGGGAAGGAGGACGAGAAAGGGGGGTAGGGAAGGGTGGAGTAGAATGATTGTAAGGTCGCCTAAGGCCAGGATACAGGGGAATGATATATTTATGTGTGTGTTTGTCCGAAGAAGTTTCTGTTTAGATGAGAGATGCAATGGAAGGAGTGAAAGGAAGGGACGCAGGAGAGGAGACAAGACAGGCCGAGGGTGAAAGGACAAAAAGAGATGGGAAGTTGAAAAGGAGGAATAGGAGACAAGGGAGAAGGAAGAGAACGAAGAAGGGAGGAACGAGTGTGAGATAGTTAAAATATGGATGGTATTTTGTGATGAAGGAAATTGTATAGGAGGAAGGAAGAAAGGAGATTGTAATGGGTTGGAGCTACCCTAAAGCTCCTAGGCAAACCCTTAGGGGACGCTGAATAAAGATACATACATACATACATACATTTAAAGATTAATAAAAATAAATAATTAATCAAATAATTAATTTATCAAATAATTAATTAAATAATTTAATTATCTAACAATTTATTAAATAATAGAATTATCTAATATTTAAATTTATATATCTTATAATTAAAGTTTTATCTTATAATTCATATATATATATATACATATATATATAAACTTTAATACATATTTATTAATCTATTTTAATAATGCCACGTCGTAAAATAGAACGTTCTTTTGAGGAAGAAGAAGAATTTCAACAACAACGTCGTAAAAGAAAAGCAGATAATCAACGTCAACGTAACGAAGCCATAAAATCTTTAATTAATTCAAAACCTTCTGTTTCAAATGTTCAAGGTACAGTACATGATTATCGTGAAATAAATTTAAGCGGTGAAATAAGTACAGAAAATTCCACGAATGTTACAAGAATGTGCCACACAAATGCCGAATGTCAGTCTTTTTATCGATCACGTAAGAGAAAACAACCACTTTTAAATATTAATAATACTATGTCTATAAACGATATAGTAGAATATTATATTGGTTTCATGGATGTGCTTTGTATCCATTGCAATGCAAAACATTTTGCAGCTGAAAAAATATCAAATAAAGGAGATTCATTTCATGATTGTTGTAATCATGGTGCGGTATATTTGGAATCTTTACCTCAACTTCCACAATTTCTTCGTAGTTTATTCGATGGTACACACGCAAAATCTAATAAATTTTTTAAACATATTCGTAGTTATAATAGTTTATTTTCATTTGCGTCATTTAACGCTAATTCAGTTAATTTTCAAAATAGGCGATCGGGTCCGTATTGTTTCAAAATACAAGGACAAATTTATTATCAAATAAATACAGCATTACATGCTGCTCAAAATGAAAATCCGACTTATGGTCAGCTTTTTATTATAGATTCTAATAAAGCAATAAATTATCGTCTTGAAAATTTAGATTTAGATTTTGAAATCATACAAAATCTTGAACATATAATGCGAGAATCGAATATATTTGCTCAATCTTATCAAATGATGGGTGAAGAATTAGAAAATCAACGACGATTAGAAGTAGAATCTGGGGAAATATTATCAGAATTACAATTATCATTTACATTAAAGCCAGGTATGGATCGACGTCGATATAATGCTCAAAGAACTAATGAAGTTGCTGCTGTTTTTCGTACAACTGCTGACGGAGAAATTCCAGAATCATATGTAACAATACGTAATAGAAATACCAAAACTTTACAAAATGTTAGTACCATGGATCCAAATGTTGAACCATGGATATATCCATTATTTTATCCATATGGAACTCAAGGATGGCATTATAATTTAACAAAATTAAATAGTAATAAACGAGTAACTAGAACTCAGTATATTAAATATCATATGGCTATTCGTGATTAATTTAATGTCTTTTTATTAGGTCGTCGTTTATTTCAACAATGGCTTGTAGATAGTTATGTTAAAATAGAAAAAGGTAGAATAAATTATTGTAAAGATCATCAAAAAGAACTACGTACTGAAACATATCAAGGTTTAAAAGATTACATGCAAACTATGGCAAATAATTTAAATGGGCGTATTGGAAAGATGGTCATACTTCCATCCACATTTGTTGGATCACCGCGTAATATGTTACAAAATTATCAAGATGCAATAACAATTGTTAGTAAATTTGGTAAACCAGATCTTTTCATTACAATGACTTGTAATCCAAAATGGCGTGAAATTGAAGATAATCTTTTGCCTGGTCAACAAGCTTCTGATAGACCTGACATTTGTGCACGTGTTTTTAATCTTAAAAAGGATTATTTAATTGATTTGATTGTTAACCAAAAATTTTTTAGAGAAGTAGTAGCCTTTGTATATGTTATTGAATTTAAAAAACGCGGTTTGCCATATGTCCACATGTTAATTACTTTAAATTATAATTTTAAAATAACAACTCCACAGATCGTTGACAAATATATCTCTGCTGAAATTCCTGATCCTTGTGAAAATCGTATTTTACACGACATAGTTATGAAACATATGATTCATGGACCTTGTGGTGATTGGTGTTTGGTAGATGGAAAATGTTCTAAACATTATCTTAAACCGTATCATGAAGAGACCAGAATGGATGAAGATGCTTATCCTTATTATCGTCGACGAGACAATGACAAAAGTTTTGAACGTCCTGGTGGATATATAGTTGATAATCGTTATGTAGTTCCATATTGTCCCATTTTATCAATTATTGTATTTAATTGTTATATTAATGTTGAAGTTGTTTCAAGTATCAAATCGGTTAAATATCTGTATAAATATATTTACAAAGGACATGATGCTCTTGCTATTACAATTGAACCAATAACAGAAAATATAATTATAGATCATGATGAAATACGTAATTTTATAGAAGTTCGTTATGTTGGACCTGTAGAAGCGAGCTGGCGTATTCTTGAGAAAAAATTACAAGATAAAAGTCATACTATCGTACGTTTACCCGTCCATCTTCCTAATGCACAAAATGTTATAATTGAAAATGAAGCAGTTGAAGAAGCTATGACTTCAGTTTTAGATCAAGTTACTATGTTAATAGATTATTTTGCATTGAATTCTCGCGATGAAGAAGCAAAACAATATTTATATATAGAAATTCCACGATATTATACATTTAAAAAAGAAAAAATTAATGGTAAAAATATATCGCGTTGGAATAAACGCAAAAGTCATTATAATTGCATAGGACGAATGTATTCCGTTAGTCCAACACAAACTGAATTATATCATTTACGACTATTATTACTCACAGTAAAGGGAGCTACGAGTTTTGATAAATTAAAAACTGTAAATGGAGAAGTTTGTCAAATATTTTCAGCGGCATGTCTAGCTTTAGGTTTGATTGAAGATGATGATGAATGGAGACGAGCTATGAACGAAGCTGTTGGATGGATGATGCCAAGACAACTTCGTAGATTATTTGTACGTATACTATTACATTGTCAACCATTGCATCCTGAAGAGCTTTGGGAACATTTTAAAGTAGCAATGTCGGAAGATTATGTACGACATTTTGGAATATTACAAGGACAAAAGAAAGCATATGCGCAAATCAATGCTATGTTGTGTGCTGAAGGCAAAAGTTTTACTGATTTTCCACAAATGGAACAATTACAAGATAATGATGAAGAGAATGATTATGTAACACTTAAAGAAACTATGGAAATTGGTGTCAGACAATATGAACAATTAAATGACAAGCAGAAAGAAATAGTAGATCTTATATTAAATAGATTAGACAATAATAATTACAATAGTAATTGTTTTTATATCGATAGTCCAGGTGGTTCAGGCAAAACATTTACATATACAACTATTTATCACTTAGCCAAAATTCGTAATAAACATGTATGTAATGGCTTTTACGGGCATTGCAGCGACATTGTTGCCAGCAGGAAAAACGGTTCATAAAACATTTGGATTGCCAGTTCCATTATTTACTGATTCATCATCTAGCATTAAAATTCAATCAAAGAAAGCTCAATATTTGAAAAAAATTGATTTTTTTATTTGGGACGAAGCGCCAGTGACACCACGATATGCTTTAGAGATTATGGATCCAACTTTGCGTGACATCATGAATAATAATAATTTACCTTTTGGTGGAAAAATTATCGTATTAGGTGGTGATTTTAGGCAACTTCTTCCTATTAAAATACATGGTACTCGATGTGAAATCGTGAATCTTTCAATCAAGTTTAGTTCTAATTGGAGACATTTTATAAGTTTCTCTTTAACGGAAAACATGAGAGTTCTCCCAGAGGAAACTGAATTTGCAAAGTTTCTGTTGGATTTGGGAGATGGCATATTAAATGATTCTAATGATAATATACAACTTTCAGATTATTGTATTGCACCCATTAATGCTGATGTTGTAGAAGATATATATGGTGATCTAATACGAAATAAAGAATTTCATAAAATGGCTAAGTGTGCAATACTTTCAGCAAGAAATGCTGACGTCGATGAAATTAATAAACGAGTTGTTGAATTATTAGATATATCTAAGGAACGAATTTATACAAGTACAGATAGTACTGAAAATTGTGGCGATAATGGTGATATTGGAGAAGTTTTATTACCAGAATATTTAAATACTTTGTCTCCATCATCTCTCCCTCCTTACGAATTACGTTTAAGATCGAATTGTATTATTATGTTGATTAGAAATCTCAGTATCAATGAAGGTCTTTGCAATGGCACTAGATTAATGATTATAGAACTTGCTGATCATTTATTAAAATGCAAAATTTTAACAGGTGATAAAGTAGGAGATATTATTTTCTTGAATCGTATAACATTATATTGCGAAAATATATATCCTTTCACTTTTAAAAGGAGACAATTTCCAATAAAATTAGCTTTTGCTATGACAATTAATAAGTCACAAGGACAGACATTTGACAGAGTAGGAATAGATCTTCGCAAAGATGCTTTTAATCATGGACAACTTTATGTTGCTTTTTCACGCGTTCGTACTTGGCAAGCATTAAAAGTTTACCTTGGTAGTCAGCGAGATAATAAAAAAGTTAAAAATTATGTATATAAAGAAATATATATATGGTTTTTTAACCTTTAATTTTTTATATAAAGATAGTTTTTGACATAATTAATATGTGTGCGTATGGATTTGTATTGTGATATTGATTTGATATAAATGCATCAAAATTTTTTGCGGTGATTGCAGTAGTTAAAAATGTAAAATGTAAAATTATAGATAACAAGATATTTTATAATTTAATTTGACATAATCTTACGTAAGTTATGAAATATCTCGTAAAATATTTATTTTCTCATGATTTCATCCATACTTTTATGTATGTATAAAATAATGGGAGGAATCAATTGATAAAGAAAATATATAGTTGTTTTTTAAAAAAATATGTAATTTACAACTAACAGTTACATACTTTTTTTAACAATTCTGTGTTTTTTACATTAATTGATTCCTTCCATTATTTTGTGCATAAAAATTAGATTATCAGAAAATGAATATTTTATGAGATATTTCATAGTCTACGTAAGATTATATGTCAAATTATTTTTAATTATATAAATAAATAATTAATTTCTAATTTTATAATTAATAATTAATTTTTTATGTATTCCTATATTTAAAATATAAAAATATATATATTTATATATCTAATATTGTAAATTATAAATATATATATATATATATTTAACATTGTAAATGGCGCGCGCGAAACGCGCGCATGTGTTGTTCTAGTATAATAAATTATGCAAAACTAGGACATGTGGTATTTTTAAGGGGATGCCGAAATGTCTGTTTTATCGATCGAATGATTATAGATCTTTCTGCACCGAAAGCTTTTTATTAGTTTAATAAAATAATAAACGCTTTTCCACAATTAAAGTACGTACAGAAACAAAGTTGGAACCTATCGATTTTATGTTAAAAACAAGAAAAAATTAAAAAGCTATAATTTCTTTATCGGCTTCTGTCATCAGGTTAAAAAAATAATTGTTTAATATAAAAGTTCTGCTGTTTGTACGTACAAAATGAGATAGGTTCCTACTAGAAATTGAATGAAGAAGTATTAGTGAACTTTTAGATATAAGTTTAGAAGCCTAATAAATAAGAAAACGGTGCAGAAAATTTCGTGCATATGTGTGTGTGCGAAATCAAGGATGGACAATAAAACAGAGCAACAGATTAGTTGCATAATGTCGCGATAGATGGAGCTGTAACGTGTCGAGCTGACAAAGACAGACATAATCATTCTATCTTTGTCTCTTTCATGCGTGTGCGTGTAATATACATGTACACACACACTCTCTCTCTCTCTCTCTCTCTCTCTCTGTCTGTTTTATATACTGTATACAATTTATCTTTTCCATTTACAGTAAGAATATTTTTTATAACAATTTATAGCTATATATGAACAGATAATAAAATTCATTGGAATCAATTTATATAAAATATGTGTCAGTTAGTAAAATCATTACTAACGAATTACTTCGATGTATGATGTAATAATGAGATGCACAGTTTTTTTAATGATAAATGCATATTTATTATCTATAAAAATCATGTGAATGTTATTGTATTGTGCAAATATAATAAAATTGTATGCCATTATATATTTCATGTTTGATAATATAAATACATTAAATTTTTTCTGTTTTATATATTTTTGTACAAACAGAAAAAAATGTTATATATTATTTATATTATCAAACATGAAATATATATAATGGCATACCATTTTATTTTAATTATATTCGCACAATACAATAATATTCACATGATTTTGATAGATAATAAGTAGATGCATTTATAATGTATAAAAAAACTGTGAATCTTATTATTACATTATACGTCGAAGTAATTTGTTGAAGTAATGATTTTACTAACTGACACATATTTTATATAAATTGATTCCAATGAATTTTATTATCTGTTCATATATAGCTGTAAATTGTTATAAAAATTATTCTTACTGTAAATGGAAAAGATAAATTGTATACAATATATAAAACAGAAAGAGAGAGAGAGAGAGAGAAGCGCGAGTGGACGTCTAAAAGAATATATAAGCGGTCGAGGGAACAGCAATTACGAAAATACAATTGGAAATATTGGAACAGGAAATGTGGAAATAAAATAAGAACATATATAAATATATATTATAATCACAATATATTTTTCAATATAATTATAATTTCAATATAATATAATTATATTATAATCACAATAGTTATCTATATAAAATTTATTATTACACGTGCGTGCATATGTGTGTGCGTGCGTGCGTGCGTGCGTGCGCGCGCGCGCGCGCGCGTGTGTGTGTGTGTGTGTGTGTGTGTGTGTGTGCGTGCGTGCGTGCGCGCGTGTATTACTGCATATACAGTACCGGCCAAAATTATATCTCTTTTGATTTTTTCAGCATAACTTGTTTTAAAGTGCACGGATCTCTATCAAATCATAACATGTTTTGAAGGTTGGTATAACATTGAATTATAATTCAATATATGTTATACCGTCCTTCAAAACATGTTATGATTCGTGTAGAGATCCGTGCACTTTAAAACAAATTATGAAAAAATCAAAAAATGATATAATTTTGGCCGGTACAGTTTATAACTAATTGAATAAATATATATATATAAAATATAAAAAATATAGATATATATACCCATAGGCGTCCGCAGAGGGAGGCAAGAGAAGGTTCTCTCTCCTTTTAAATAAACACTGAAATTTATTTGCATATAAAAAATTGTAGAAAGAACAAAAAATAAGAAACAGAAAAAAATTATGCTCCTCTCTGGAAAAAATTATACGGACGCCTATGGGTATATAATATCTAATAACTAGACACAAGCGCGCCATTATTTGGTTTATCCCTTTCTCGTTGCTCTCGCAGAATGAATCTCGCAAATAAACATACACTGAAAAAAAATTTGTTAACTTGACTAAACCTTTCAACTAAATTATTATTTTTTAATTGAACATATATTAGTATGTAAAATATACGTTTTGTTTGATTTAATATATTACATTTAATTTAAATATTTTTATATGTTTAATAACAAAATATTTAGTTGAAAGGTTTAGTCAAGAACAAATTTTTTTTTCAGTGTATTCTTCAAATATCTAAAAGGGTATGTGTCTATTTGCAAGAATCACTCTCCAAGAGCTACTCTCGAAAGTAATTTGCAGGAGGATACGCACCTTATTATTGTGACGTCCACATAAAATTAAATAAATTAATATAGGGAGTAACAAATGGATCGATACGGATCCATGTAGTGATTGGCACGAGTCAATGAAGGTGGGCAGTTGATAAGAATATTGATTCACTATTATATTTCACCGTGGACAAGAATGACCTCCCACCTTAAAAATTCTTTAAGAAACAAGGGCGGGAACCTGTGCGGGGATTCTTGCCGCTTGGTATAAATAAGAGAGATAATGAGGATAGTCTTTAGACTTTTGACATTAGTCCTCAGTTAATTGTCATTAATCAGAAAATATAAACTTGTGTTTAAAACCTAATAAAAGTAATTCAAATTAATCTAGAAAGAGACGTAGTCCTTTTAATTATCAGAATTTCAATAAAGTTGTCGCTGTCAATGAGAATGGCAACAACAAAATTAATATTATAATAATTTGAATTTTGACTAAGATTGGCGCTGTCGAAGAGCATGGCGAAAATCGTCATAAATCGCTGACAATAGTGTGGCGACTATGATTAAACAGTCTTAATTCAAATTCTAATGTTTCTCAATTTTTATTAGATGCCCAAAAAAGCAGGCAGACGTGTTCAAATTAAGAGGATTACGTTTCAAATTAAGGAAGCTATTATTAAAAATCAAGATCCTTTACCTCTCTATCTAAAACTCCATACTCTCAAATCTAATCCAACTCCTAAAAAAAATAGAATATAAATTAATTGGAAGACAATAAACAAAACTGATCCTCGTCGCAAAACATATAAAATTCGGTATTTATTCGGCCCAGAGGATTAAATAATTAAATATAAACCCACAAACAAGGTCTAATCCCGGGTAAATTTCTTAAATGATTTGACCCAAAATAGACCAAACAATCTTAATTGTCCGGACGTGACATTATATATATTAATATACATATTAATATATATATATATATATATATATATAAATATATATATATAAATATATATATATATATATATAATACATATTATAAGGTGCGTATTCTCCTGCAAATTACTGTCGAGAGTATCTCTTCGAGAGTGATTCTTGCAAATAGACACATACCCTTTTAGATATTTGAAGAGTATGTTTATTTGCGAGATTCATTCTGCGAGAGCAACGAGAAAGTGGACACCCCATTACATATATATGTAATGGGGTGTCCACCTATTTATACATGTATGGTGGCGCGGGCGCGGGCGCGTATCCTGCACCGGGCATATATCCCGGTGCAGGTACGTATCCTACAGGCCCGGGCATGTATCCTGGTGCGGGAGCGCCGGGCACATATTCCGGTGCCGGCACGTATCCTGCGGGTCCGGGCATGTATCCTGGTGCCGGCACGTATCCTGCACCGGGCATATATCCCGGTGCAGGTACGTATCCTACAGGCCCGGGCATGTATCCTGGTGCGGAAGCGTATCCTGGTGCGGGAGCGTATCCTGCGGCGCCCGGTGCGGGAATGTATCCTGCAGGTGGCCCGGGTCTTCTGTGTCTTTTTCTTTCGCGATTTACCGCCCGCCGTACGGCCTCATTGATGCGCTGAAAAAAGAAATTAGTTTCAGATATTTTTGCATACACTCATATACTCTCTCTCTTTCTCTCTCTCTCTCTCTCTCTCTCTCTCTCTCTCTCTCTCTCTCTCTCTCTCTCTCTCTCTCACACACACACACACACACACACACGCGCGCGCGCGCGCGCGCGCGCGCGCGCGAAACAGGGGAAAAAGTGCATGGGACCTTCGTAAAGTTTCATATCTTTGCCTATAAGAAAAAAATAAAGTTGTTGAAACTGTGCATATTTATTAATCTTTTTCTATGTATAAATTCTGTAAAGTTATAAATTTTTATCAGCGATGCAAGCTGTCAGATACAATCAATGTAAAAATTAGAATTTTTTTCTAAAAAATTATAGTTTCTATAAAAATGAAATTAATTTTTGTAAATTTTATTTCCAATCAAATTGTAACTTTTTTTCAAAAGATAATGTGTAGATTTTTACAATAATAGTATCTAACATGTTGCATCGCTGAGAAAAAAGTGTAATTCTGCAAAATTGTATATGTAGAAAAAGACTAATAAATGTAATACAGTTTCAACTACTTCATTTTTTTTATAGGCAAAGATATTTTAGAAAATATTATAAAACTAACCTTTTTTACGTTTTGTCCCGGTGCGGTCGACATCGGTGCCGGGGTCGGCGTCGGCATCGTCGTCGGTGCCAGGGTCGGCGGCGGCATCATCATCGGTGCCGGTGCCATCATCATCGGTGCCGGTGCCGGCATCGGCATCGTCGTCGGTGCCAGGGTCGGCGTCGGCATCGCTGTCGATGCCGGGGTCGGCGTCGGCGTCGCCATCGTCATCGGTGCCGGTGCCGGCGGCGGCATCATCATCGGTGCCGGTGCCGGAGTTATCATCATCATCGGTGCCGGTGTCGCCATCGTCATCGGTGCCGGTGCCGGTGCCGGCATCGGCATCGGCATCGGCATCGTCGTCGGTGCCAGGGTCGGCGTCGGCATCGCTGTCGATGCCGGGGTCGGCGTCGGCGTCGCCATCGTCATCGGTGCCAGGGTCGGCGTCGGCATCGCTGTCGATGCCGGGGTCGGCGTCGGCGTCGCCATCGTCATCGGTGCCGGTGCCGGCATCGGCATCGTCGTCGGTGCCAGGGTCAGCGTCGGCATCGCTGTCGATGCCGGGGTCGGCGTCGCCGTCGTCCTCTTCGGCATCGGACTCGCCCTGGGCCTCGACGTCGGGCTCAGTCGTGGCGTCAATGTCGACACCGTCTTTCGCCCTGGTGCACTGCCTTCGCTTCGTGCTGTAAAGATATATTATAAGAAAAGATATATTATAATATATAATTATAATCAAACAATCAATAATAGGCCAACTTGCGAGCCGAACAATCAAGATGTTAACAGATTCTTATTAAGGAATAAATTAAGTTTATTAAAAAAACATGTAAACGTTTCGACAGTACAACTGTCTTTTTCAATACAAAAACTTAAGACATGTTATTACCTTGAAAATGACAAATTAAAATTTGTTTAGAAAGAGACTATATCTAACTGCTAGATTAATTAACAAATTACTATAAATGTTGAATATACCGCAACGTGACAAGTACATGGTTATATTAGGAAACAAAAATTCAACTGAATACGGCCGCTGATAGATCTAATTTTATCGCTGGTAAACGCATAAAAACGACAATCAGGTTTTCCTCGATGTCACATTTTGAACAACGTCTAATTTTATGATCCGATATTCGTCAGTGTGTTAAACATGTACTGTAGAAATAATGTGACATGTAACTCTAGAGAGCAATTTACAACATATCTTTTTTTAATTTTAAAATAAAGCGACAGTACTTACAAGAGTGTCAAGTCAAGAGAAACTCGCGATTATTATCCTCATTATAATTGTTCTTGTGTAACGAAACTGTTATAGAGCATGATGATAAATCGAAGGGACAACGCCAACTAATATTTATTTAGTTATTACAAGGTTATTATATATATTTCTATGTTAAGAAGACTCAGACAATTTAGATAAAACATCAAAATAAGAACTGTCAAGAAGTTCGGTGTCTTTTTTTAAATTAATACTGTTCTTTTGTTCTTTAATGTATAACATTTCTGAAATTAATCTTTTATTATAATTTCTTTCATGGTCTAGAATTTTGGTATTGCTCCAATCGAATGTATGTGTTAAATTCACAATGTGTTCAATTCTTAAAATCGGCCACAGAGCCAAGCTAATTTGATGGAGCTTAATTTGATGGAACGTTGTAATCTCAATTCGAGATACCGTGCCGAAAAATTAGAATTAATTTTCGGGCTTGGCTCTGTGGCCGATTTTAAGAATCACATTTTAGTTATTAAATACTGAGAGCCGATAAAAAGATTTTTCTTAATTTATAATGCGTCTCGGCCTAACTCATGGCGCTATTTACTAACATCCATTAGAAGGCAAATGAAAAATATAGGATCGAAAGGGTCTGAATAGCTTAGTGGTAAGAGCAGTCGCCCGGCAAGCGAAAGACGCGGGTTCAATTCCCGCTTCAGCGACTTTTCGGACCAATATTTTTCTCGCCTATGTTCCCGTTGTAATAAGTCGAGGATTATTAATTTGATGGAACGTTGTAATCTCAATTCGAGATACCGTGCCGAAAAATTAGAATTAATTTTCGGGCTTGGCTCTGTGGCCGATTTTAAGAATCACATTTTAGTTATATATATAACTAAAATGTGATATATATATATGCAAACTAACCAATTTATAATAATAAAATCACATATAACTTATATATGATTTTATAATTATGAATTGGTTAGTTTGCAATTTCCAATGCGAAAAGATTATGAATATATATACCACGTGTATTGGACTTATTTTCGAGAAGTCAGCGTAGCTCAAGCGTCAAGTAGGATAATACCACGCTGTGGACTAAGGTTCGCTCCCAAGCTCTCGCAATTTTTTTTGCAAATTTTCATATAAAATAAAATAAATTTTACACATTTATATGTTTGTGTTTTTTAATATGTACGCTTGATAATTTTTTTAATTTAGAACGATATAATTTTCAATATAAACTTGAGAAATAAGTAGGCTATCGAGCCAAACGCGGATATTTGTGCGTCAAATAGCGAAAATAATTTTTTTCGCTATAAGTTTTGTGCACGGGGCACGAAAATTTTGCTGGGTCCGTTGTCAAGATTTTATTTATGAATAAATCTCAATTCGAGATTCCCCTTTGATCCCCTTCGACAGCCTATTTATTTATTAAATTTATAATAACGAGCCTAAAAAATTCTTGATATAATTTTCATTCAATTTACTTTTTATTCAATCTTATATATTTTATACATTTATCCGATAAGGTCAGATCAATGTATAAGATATATAATAAGATTGAATAAAAAGTAAATTGAATGAAAATTATATCAAGAATTTTTTAGGGTCGTTATTATAAATTTAATAAAAAACTGAATTTATGCATACGTTTTTCTTGCGAATAAATTCAAGAATCGAGCCATTGTGGATATTTAGGGGCCCACCTTTAAGCTGGGGCCCCCGGGACGTACCTGGGCTTCCCGGGTGGTAGCTACGCCACTGAGTATGCGCTGTCGCGCGGTACATATTGCTTGTACGTACGCACGCGAAAGCAATGGACAAGTCAACCGTGATAACCACACGTGTTGAATAGGACAAAATTGTGATAGTGTGATAGTGTGATAGTGTGATAAACTAGTCTACTTTAGAGTAACTAAAATGGGACGAAAATATGATGCAAAACATTTGCCGATGACTCGCCGCAGAGTTTCCTTCAAGAAAGGCTGGATGAAAAGGTATGTTTTTGTTCAAGAATTATTATTACATGTACAAATAAATGCATGATATATATCACGCATATAACAAACAAATAGGTAGACGAAAATGGGGAAAGGAAATGAAAGAGAATGAATGAGTGAGTGAACGAGCAACTGGCTGTTGCCGTAAAACGATATATTGATTGATTGCATTGATCACTGATTGATAGAATACTAAACATAAAGTATAGAGAGAGAGAGAGAGAGAGAGAGAGAGCTTTCTTTTTTTACTTTTCAGAAACTAGTGACATTCAGTGCAAACGATCAATTATATATCTCTTTACGACACATACAGTCCGGAAAAAAATTTTTTTTATATAATTATATATAAATAATTATATTATTATACATAACTATATGTGAAATATGTCCATTTTGCGATTACATGTATAATTTTATATTGTTATATATAAAAAATTTTTTCCCCGGAGATTTTACATTGATTAATATTTTTTTTTCCCCATTCTTGTCTGTCTACATGCTTGTTATTGTGTTGTATGTGTATCATGTATAATTTGCATTTGTATGTGTGTTGAGAAGATTGGAATAGATCAAATGTTATTACTTCATGTTTCTATACTATAAATGCAGCTATTTTTAAATATCTGAAATAAATTTTTTCTGGAAATCAATAAAATATATTTCTCCAAATATTTTAAATTTATCAAAATATTTTTAATTTTACAATTAGGCTAATATGTTTTGCATTATTTTATCTATATTTATTTTTTTCATAATAAAATTGATTTTATTGAACAAATAATAAATAGTAAATAGATAAAATATAAAATATCTGAAAGAATATATTTGTATTAATTTAAATATTTGTGAAATCTAAATTTTGTTTAAATTGATTTTCATACAAATTTTATTTCAGAAATTTAATTTTAAAAAACTACATTTATCAGATAGAAACATGAAGTAATAAAATAATCTATTCCAATCTTATTCACACACACACACACACACACACACACACACACACACACACACACACACACACACACACACACACACACACACACACACACACACACACACACACACACACACACACACACACACACACCCAACTTCTCATAAAAAATATTATATAAATTATATACAGGGTGTAACAACGATCATATCAGGCGTTTTTGGAGGAAAATACGTATTTTCTTGAAAAATGTTTTATTACCAAAGTAGTAAGGATTACTTATCATTACATAGTAGTATTAGTATGATTTTGAATAGCATTATCAAAGTCACATAAAGATAATTTTGAAATAATGGAAACCCTCATTTTTTATTGCATGTACGTGTAGCTTACTTCGATAGCTTTTCAAAATAATAAAGAGTATTTTTCATTCTGTGCTTTTTGCATAAAAATAGTTACAGTATTTAGACAAAATACGAAATATTTTATGAAACATTTCGTTTTCAGTATTACTACTTTTATGCACAGAATAATGAGACCAATCAATATAAAGAAAACGCATAATTGGAAAACATTGCACATTATATACATTTTTAAAAATAACAATGCGTTTTATTTACATCAATTGATTTGTCTAATCATTTTATGCATAAAAATAAGAAGATTATTGAAAACGGAATGTTTCACTACATATTTTGTTTTTTGTCAAAATACTGTTAACTATTTTTATGCGAAGAACACAGAATGAAAAATACACTTTATTATTTTAAAAAGCTATCGAAGTAAGCTACACGTATATGCAATAAAAAATGAGGGTTTTCATAGAAATATTTCAAAATGATCTTTATGCAACTTTGATAATGCTATTCAAAATCATGCTAATACTACTATGTAATAATAAGTAACTCTTACAACTTTGGTAATAAAACATTTTTCAAGAAAATACGTATTTTCCTCCAAAAACGCCTTATACCTGTTACATATATATCCTGTATATACTTTTATACTTTCAATGTACAAGATCCGCCAAAAGTACCCCTGAATATTTCGAAAACTAAGCATTTAGAAAAAAGTTTAGAATGAAACTTCTCGGACTCAAAATAAGGCATTTGATGGTGACGATCTAGGGGTCAAATTTCGAGTTTATTTCAAGGTCAACTTAATTTTTTGAAATGGAATCCACTATTTTTTATGACATATTCTTGTAGCTTATCTCGAGAGCTTTCCAAAACACTAATAAAATTATTTTTTGTTTTTTCGAGTTATAAGGTTTGAAAGTTAACAATTTTTTAACATAAAATGTACATTTTATAAAATATTCAGTTTTTGGTAATTTTACCCTAATACTTTTATGCTTGAAATAATGAGACCAATCTATTGGTGTAAAGAAAACAGATAATTGTTTTAAAAAAAAGTATGTAATTTGTAACTGACAACTGCGGAAAAAAGCAGCTATGTTTTCTTTACACCAATCTATTCTTCTCAATATTTGGTGCATAAAAATATTATGGTAAAATTACCAAAAACTGAATATTTAACAAAATGTAGTACATTTTATGTCAAAAAATTTTTAACTTTCAAATCTTATAACTAGAAAAAACAAAAAATAATTTTATTAGTGTTTTGGAAAGCTTTTGAGATAAGCTACAAGAATATGTCATAAAAAATAATGGGTCCCATTTAAAAAAATTAAGTTGACCTTGAAATGAACTTTAAATTTGACCCCTACGTCAAGGTCACCATCAAATGCCTTATTTTGAGCCCTATAAGTTTCATTCCAAATTTTTTCTAAAATGCTTATAGCGTTTTCGAATGAAGCAGGTTTCATCGATTCGAGAGTTCTTGACCAATCACAGCCATTTCTCTCAAGAATAAATGGCTGTGATTGGTCAATGATGTCATCGCTCTCGGATCGATCAAACCTGCTTTATTCGATAACGCTATTAGTTTTCGAAATATTGAGGTCCCGGTACTTTTGGCGGACCCTGTATGTACATATATTTTTTTCATGACTTATACTTATATATATATACATACATATATGGGTCATTGCATCAAATAAAAATTATTTTTGGGCGTCACTGTCGCCGATCTTTTTGAAACTCCGTAAGTTTATTATTGATATCGAAAAACAACCTGTGCAAATTAAAAATTTTTTGAGCAATTAATTTTCCCACAATTATATGGGGAATATTTATCGATTTTTCAATTTTTTTTACTTTTATTGATTTCAGTATGCTTCTAAATAGATCTCCCACACAGCACATGATATCGTACGAATATTCTATATTCATTCTGTGAATGTACGTACCCATACAGCAAATGAAACTAAAAGATAACTAGAGGATGTCTTTTTCAAGTTATCTTTTCGACAAAGCGAGAAGATGTCTAAAAGACATCTTTTGGTCTTATCGAAAAAGACATCGTAAAAAAGATATCTATAAGACATCTTTTATACGTATCGAAAAAGACATCATTAAAAAGATATCTATAAGACTTTTTTTAATGCTCTCTTTTTTGGTAAAATGAAAAAAAAAATAATATCTTTCTGACCAATCAAAAACAGTTATACTATATAGTTTATATTATAATTTAACATTATTAAACTCCAATACTCAATATATCGATCAAAAAGTAAAAACTGTTTTATCATGCGTGCTGCAAGTTCAACTCGTAGCCCCCTCAAGATGCGAACTGCGACTGGTCTTGATCTCTTTTGTTCCCGACCATCACGGAGAGAAGAGCAGGTGCGAAGAGCGATCCCGCATATATTCTTCATATTCTAAATAAGGTAATTCTTATTTCTTTTAATATATAATTATAAGAAATCTTTAAATAAATTATTAGAAAAAATAATTATACTTATACATATATATATATATATATATATATATATATATATATATATTTGTTTTTTTGCTAATAACAACTGATTTTTTGTAAATTATATATATTGAAGCAGAGGTTATGCTCGCGAAACGCCAGAACCTTTATTAAATATTAGATCTTTTGTTAATTATTAGAACATTGCCAAAGAAATAAAAACTATTAATCTTTTAATTAATACTATATTTTAAGAAATTATATACATTTATATAATTCATCGGCACAAAAGAGTAAAACAAAAGAATACGGGTACTTTTCCGTTTTACATGCCGAACAGAGGACCGTCGTGCACTGTTGCCAGTTTCGAAACGCGCAACACGCCAACCGCTTGGCTACCGCTTTGCTTCTTGCCGCGCGATAAGCGTTTCCGCGTCCTATGTGAATAAGAAGCCCTACGACTTGGCGTGTTGCGCGTCCCCAAACTGGCAACAGTTCCGTCGTGGCACAAAAAAAATACTTGTTTTTCGCAAAGATTTATAAATGATTGTAATAAATATAATTTATTTCAGTTTAAATGGTTGTTTCCAGTGTGTTAATTAATTTATTGCAAAATTCTTTTTCTTTTTATAATCAGTTATATATACATATATATATATATATATATATATATATATATATAACTGATTATAAAAAGAAAAAGAATTTTGCAATAAATTAATTAACACACTGGAAACAACCATTTAAACTGAAATAAATTATATTTATTACAATCATTTATAAATCTTTGCGAAAAACAAGTATTTTTTTTAGTTATATATATATATATATATATATATATATATATATGTATATATAACCAAATGAAAAGTATATATTTTATTAAAGTAGATTTAAACAGGATATTATGTTTTAATATTAATTTGTTTTTATAATATATAGGTTCAACAAATAGCACTAAAATGCGACAAATGAAAAGATTTCGTGAATTATCGCGGCGACAAAAAAATCGTCGATTAAAGCAGATGCAAAATTCTAACAATTTCGTTCCACAAATTGTTAATAATTTAAATCAGAAAGCAAGCAATCCTTTATTTGATAGAAAAATCTGTCATCATGTGCCTCAATTTGTTCTTGATAATAACATTTGTGATAATTTTTCTGAAAATATGGTTACCAATGCAGCAATCAATCGGTCTAATGTAGTAGATGATTTTACATTTTCTAGTTCTTCTTCTGAAAGAGAACATCTGTTATCTAATAAGCAACTTTCACTTGGTAAAAAATTAATTCTTTGGACTGATAAACATAAAATTGAACAAAAAAGTTTAACTTCTTTACTTGGCATATTAAGAAGCGAAGGTCATAATCTCCTTCCTAAGGACGGTAGAACATTAATGCGTACTCCATGTTCTACAATACTTTATAATCGATCGGGTGGACATTACTATCACTATGGTTTGCAAAATGGAATAATTGATCAATTAAAACAATTAAATATATTAATTTCGAATAATATTATTTACATTAATGTAAATATCGATGGTCTTCCTATTTCCAAAAGTTCTAAAAGTCAATTATGGCCTATCTTAGCTCAAATCGTTTGTGAAGATTCTGTACCTTTTATTGTGGGCGCATACCATGGATATAGTAAGCCAACTTTATGTAATAGTTTTTTACAACATTTTGTCGAAGAGTTCAAGCAATTAAATACAGTTGGTTTTTCATATGAAAATCATATGTATTATGTTAAAATTAGAGCAATTATATGTGATAGTCCAGCGCGATCATTTGTAACTTCTACAAAAGGTCATAATGGTTATTTTGGATGCAGTAAATGTACTGTAGAAGGAGATTATGAAAATCGTCGAATGCTTTTTCTTGATGAAAATTGTCCTTTACGAACAGATGAATCGTTTAAGTTACGAAAAAATCCAGAACATCATACTGGAACATCTCTTTTTGAAAAAATTCCATTACCAATGGTTACGACTTTTCCGCTTGATTACATGCATTTGATATGCCTTGGTCAAATGAAAAAATTGCTGAGTTTATGGTTAAGAGGATCTACTCAAATTAAGTGTCGATTATCCGGCGAACAAATAAAAAATTTAATTCTGGATATGCTTACTTTAAAAAAATATGTTTGTTCTGAATTTGTCAGGATTCCAACTAATGTTGAAGAATTGGATAGGTGGAAAGCCACTGAATTTCGAGTTTTTTTATTATATCTTGGTCCTATTTTGTTATATAAATATTTCCCCTACAATTATTTAAAACATTTCACTGCATTTCATTGTGCAATTCGAATATTATGTGATCCTCAAGATTATTTAAAAAATAATCGGTATGCAAAAGAACTTTTACTTTACTTTGTTCAATATTATAAGATTTTATATGGTAAAGATAATATGATTTATACAGTTCATAATTTAATACATTTAAGTGATGATGCAAATCAATTTGGACCGCTGGATAGTTTCAGCACTTTTCCTTTCGAAAATCATTTGCACAGTTTAAAAAAATTGTTGAGAAAGTCTGAAAAGCCTTTGCCACAAATTCATCGTAGAATAATTGAGAAGAATACAGCAAATAAATATAAGCAAAGTAAGAATATAATAAATTATCCAATATTAATTTCGCAAAAAAAAAATGACATTCCATTTGGATGCTCTCATTCTTATGAATCGTTGAAATTTCGCGATTTTAAATTATCCTGTTCTTCACAAAGAGATTGTTATTGTTATTTAAAAAATAATAAAATTTCGATGATAAATTATATAGGATTACAAAATGGGAATCCTGTCATAATTGGTCAAGAATTTAAAAATTATTCATCTCTTCAATTTTATCCATGTAATTCCCAATACATGAATGTTTTTGTAGTCAGTAACGATTTAACTGAACTAAAATGTTTTTCTGTGAACGAAATTGTAAGAAAAGCTGTACTGCTTCCATATGAAAGGGACCAATTTTGTGTCTTTCCACTTCTTCATTCAAACTTAATATCTATATAAATATATAAATTGATGACGGCACAAAATTAGTTCTTAATTTTTTATACTTTTAATATAATTTTATATTGTTTTCTCCCTTTTTTTATATAGATGATGTTTTACGTTGCGATTGGTCATAAGTGGTGTTCAGTTGTACCACAATCATGGATTAATATTGATGAAAAATTATGCGCATGGCCATCACATGGTGTTAATACGTCAAAAGCAATTAAAAAAGCATTATTTCCACAATCGTCATGGGAGAACGTTTCATATAATTATCTCTTGGGACCATTTAGTATGAATAACAATATAAAAAATAATTTTTTAATATATTGAATCAGGCAAAGGATGGGCTAATGAGAGCCCCAGGAGCGGAAATAAGGCGCAATACTCTTGTTTGTTTAAAATGTTTTATTCTAATATGAACGTTTCGGCCCTTCCTTCGGACCATCCTTAGCAAATTAGGTAATAAAAATTTTATTGCATTTTCTTAACATCTGTCGACATCTTCAATTAGCTCTCTATTAATTTGTTTAAAAGAAGTGTAAAGAATTTCAGATAATCGGAGAAGTTTTATTCTTTCATTTAATTTTGTTAAAGATGGTCCAAAGGAACCGAAACGTGTTCATATTAGACTAAAAGATTTTAAACAAACAAGAGTGTTGCGCCTGATTTTCACGCCTGGTTATCATTAGCTCATTCTTTACCTGATTTTATATATTGTATATCACAGTCTTTTTTGTATTATAATTTTTTAATAATTATTTACTATTAATATTTTTCATCATTTTTGTAGATTCATTTGAAGAGGCGAAAAATAGAGAGAAAGATGCCGAATTTGTGTCATCGGATGATGCAAAAATAAACGCTCTCCAAAATAAAGAAACTATTCTTCCTTTAAAAAGAAAAATAAAATGTAAAGTATATGATAGTTACAATGATACAGAATCGACTGACACAGATTCGATTTCTGGTATGTTTTTTACATTTAAATTAAATAATATTTTTAATTTTTTCCTTCTTTCTTAATTTTTTGTTTTTATATTTACATTTTACTCTTAATTTTGTTTTTATATTATGCTTTTAATAATAATAATAATATTTTTGGTAAAAAATTTTTTGGAAAATAATCAAACTGATGTTAATAATAATTATATAGTTTATATAGTTTTATAGATTTTTTAAATGTAATATCTTGTATATTTTTTTATATTTGCAGATGTGAAAACTATTAAAAAAATTATTTTGACTCCTCCAAGTAATTATGACATTTGTAATAAAAATTCAAATATAGATTTTAGGAAAGAAGGTAATTTTTTATATGATTATAAATAGAATTTTAAAACAAAAAGTTATTTTTTAAATATAATTAAAGCTAGATTATACAGTTTTTATATAGTTGTATAGATTTTTTAAATGTAATATCTTGTATATTTTTTTATATTTGCAGATGTGAAAACTGTTAAAAAAATTATTTTGACTCCTCCAAGTAATTATGACATTTGTAATAAAAATTCAGATATAGATTTTAGGAAAGAAGGTAATTTTTTATATGATTATAAATAGAACTTTAAAATAAAGTTATTTTTTAAATATAATTAAAGCTATATTATACAGTTTTTATATAGTTGTATAGATTTTTTAAATGTAATATCTTGTATATTTTTTTATATTTGCAGATGTGAAAACTATTAAAAAAATTATTTTGACTCCTCCAAGTAATTATGACATTTGTAATAAAAATTCAAATATAGATTTTAGGAAAGAAGGTAATTTTTTATATGATTATAAATAGAATTTTAAAACAAAAAGTTATTTTTTAAATATAATTAAAGCTAGATTATACAGTTTTTATATAGTTGTATAGATTTTTTAAATGTAATATCTTGTATATTTTTTTATATTTGCAGATGTGAAAACTGTTAAAAAAATTATTTTGACTCCTCCAAGTAATTATGACATTTGTAATAAAAATTCAGATATAGATTTTAGGAAAGAAGGTAATTTTTTATATGATTATAAATAGAACTTTAAAATAAAGTTATTTTTTAAATATAATTAAAGCTATATTATACAGTTTTTATATAGTTGTATAGATTTTTTAAATGTAATATCTTGTATATTTTTTTATATTTGCAGATGTGAAAACTGTTAAAAAAAGTATTTCGATTCCTCCAAGTAATTGTGATATTTATAACAAAAATTCAGATATAGATGTTAGGAAAGAAGGTAATTTTTTATATGATTATAAATAGAACTTATTATATATATGTACACAATACACTAAACATAATATTTACATATTTCATATACAATTATACACACACACGTATACACGTGTATGGATTTTCATTATTAAATTATATTTTTCGTTTTTTTATTCTTTTTTTAGATGCACTTGAACAGATTCAATGTTTGTCATCATCAGATTCTTCTGATGATATGAATGAATCAACAAATATAAATGAACAATTATTGGATTATGGTAATTATTTTTTACAAAGCAATGAATTTTTTGAAGTTAAAAGTTATTTGCTATTAACAATATTTATATTGCTTACAAAAAATTAATTACAATTTATATATTGTTTTAATAGATAATATACAGAAAGATATTCAAAGAGATAAATATTTGGAAAAACATCCAAAGAAGATAAACACATCTATGGTATGAGTGCCCCTTTATTTAATGTGAAAGAAAAGCGACCTGTTCCTGTGATAAAACACAGTATGTAATAATGCTATTATAATTTTATATTTTATTTATATTTTTTATATTTTTTCTTTTAAATTCTTTTGTTTTTTAGTTGATTATAATCCCGCACTTAATGTTAAGATCACGAAAGAAATGAAGCATGAATTTTGTAATGGTAATTGGAAAAAATATTTTTTATAGATTATTTGTACAATTTTTACCATCGGTCTACATCTTTAATTTTTGACAATTATTTTTTTCCAGTAAAAAAGAATGATTCTGCATTACAAATAATGCAAAAGTATAAAAATCAAAATGTAGAAACGGATGTTAATGTAAAAGAAACTTCAAACAAAGGTATTTTCTAGTATATTCGTATACTTAACTGTTTTTACATTTCATTTAATTATTTTATATTTTATTTTGGATTTTTAGAAGAAAATGCGCCAGAAGATTTAGTATCAATAAATCGAATACTGGAAACAGTCTTGGTTGTAAATAGAAAATTGGATTCGCTGTCTGCGATGAACCGAAAATTGGATTTAATCTTGGCCTTTAATGATGAGCAAAATCCATTATTAACAAATTGCTCTGAGGAACTGTTACCTGATTTTCCATTAAAGTCTATGGAAGACTTTAAAAAATTTTGTACGGATTTAAATGAGAATGAGGAACAACGAAAACAATTTGTAAGTTGTTTTAAATTATTTTTATAAAGAGACAAATTAACACCTAAAATGAACATTTTAAGTAATATTTTGTATTTAATTTATAGCAAAAAAAGATTCGTAATATGGGTGGAAAATCGGCAGAAAATCATTTGATTAATTCTTTAGTCATAACTCTTACCAATGAACTTGCTACGAATCTAACATGGGAAGGGCAACGCCAGACAGAAGGGATTAAAAATACAGCTTTTGCGAATGTTATCTTAGGTAATTATATAAATTGATAAAATTTCTTTTATATTAAACTAAGTTTTAATATTTTTTTTTATAATAATTCTTTTTAGGCACTATTTCAAACATGTACACTTCATCAAATTATTACAATTTGAAAACTAAATTTTCGGAATGGTTGCGAAGAGCGGGAGACAGACATCGATATCAATTAAAAAAATTTAATCATACGTAATTTGATTTCATGAATGGAGGCTCTTGAAACAAGATATTGCAAAGGTAAAAGTAATGTTGCTTATTTAACATCGCACATCTTGTAGTTATCTTGATCTTGCTAAATTGTCGTTTCTATTTATGTAGGTTGCAAATTGTTCGTTGAATACAACAATGGCAACATTCCATCCCATGAGTGAGTTTAAGTCGTACGGCTGCAGTTGTTTCCGGTACCGCTTCGGTCTCAGGACATCTCAATCATCAGTTCACAGTTTGTATTGTATTCTGTATTTTATCCAACCGCACTGTTGCAATTTATTATTTAGTATCAAAACATTTCTTTGTTTCGTTAAGTTGTTGAACTTTGTTTCGCGAATGCAGCGGTAAGCTCAAAATCTTATTAAGGATGCTCTTGCAATGAGATTATAAAAATGCAAACTTCGATTAATAGCTACTAATTGTAAGTGTAGTTTTTGTAATGCAATAGCAATTGATATATATTTTTTATATTCTTTTTTATATGTTGCACATGCATTTATTAAATAACGAAAGTTAAAGCTAATTAGACACAGAGCCAAGTTATATAGTCTCTATAATAGCAACTGTTTTTTATCTATTTGCACATATACATGTGTATGCATTTCATATATTGTATATACATATATGTACGCGCGCGCGCGTGTGTGTATGTGTGTGTACAAAGTGTCCAGTAATAATCACTTTACCTTTTGTATGCAAGTACAGCGGATTAAACCGAGTAGGGAAGTCTTCTATCAGTTTACGATTTTCAAAATAATTAATGAGAAATTAATTAAAAAAAGATCAGCCAATTCACGCGAGCAGAAGCACGCGACGAGAAGAAACGTCCTATGATAACGCGATAGGTGCACAGCGAAACGGTGGGAGGAACGCTCTACAAAGGTCGATCGCTATGAAAAGTGGCGCGTAACACTAGAACCTCGCGCCTAACTATTTTCTCTCTCTCAGAGAGAAAGAGAGGGGGAGAGAGAGAGAGAGAGAGAGAGAGAGAGAGAGAGAGAGAGAGAGAGAGAGAGAGAGAGAGAGAGAGAGAGAGAGAGTGTGTGTGTGTGTGTGTGTGTGTGTGTGTGTGTGTGTGTGTGTGTGTGTGTGTGTGTGTGTGTGTGTGTGTGTGTGTGTGTGTGTGTGAGAGAGAGACGGGAATAGACAGACAAACAGAAAGGAACAGACAAACGGACATAGAGGAACAGACAGAGAGAGACAGACAGACAAACAGACAGAGACAGGCAGGTAGGCAGACCGACACAGAAAGACAGACGTAGAAACAAACGAACATACAGAGAGGGATTGACAAACAGGGGTGCTTTCGCGAAAGATCAAAATGATCCAGATTAAAATGATCCGTGCATTCCGTGCGTTATAATTGGTCAAATCTGAAATTTCATTGAATAAAATTTCAATGAGATTGACTCTCATTGTAACTTTATTCAATGAAATTTCAGATTTGGCCAATCACAACGCACGGATCATTTTAATCTGGATCATTTTGATCTTTCGCGAAAGCACCCCAGACCAAGACAGAGCGGCACAGAAAGACAGACGAAGAAACAGACAGAAAAGGACTGACAAACAGACAGAGACAGACAGACGATCACCACAGACAGACAGACAAATAGTGAGAGAGGGAGAGAGAGAAAGAGAGAGAGAGAGAATAATTTGATACGAGGCTCCAACATTATACGCCGCTCGTAGCCATCGTCCTTTGTAGAGGGCTCTTCTTACCTTTTTGCCGCGCGCCTAGTATCGCGTTACCGTAAGATGTTTCTTCTCACCGCGCACTTCTACTCACGCGGATTGGTCGATCTCTTTTTGATCAATTTCTCATTAATTATTGTGAAAATCGCAAAATGATAAAGGACTTTCTTATTCGATTTGACCCGCTCTACCTGCACACGACAAGTGAGGCGATTATTATCAGACATCCTTTATACCTGTATACTGTGTGTGTGTGTGTGTGTGTGTGTGTGTATTCCGTTCAGCGAGAGCATACCCACCGATCGCACAAAAACTCGTTCGTTTTGCGCAGGTCTCCGCCTAAAAAACTGCACTCTGTACTGCTCGTGCAGCTTATACCGAATAGCGTGTCCTCACTTTGTTTGTCTATGCACATGGGTCTTGTTGTTCTTGTCCGTATTAAAAAAATATAAAAAAGCCTTTAACGAGTCATGAAAATGTGTGACTTATGTCTATAAATCCTAGATCGATGTTTTATTGTTCTGAACAATGGCGTACAACTTATGGTTTTTGGATTAACCAATACTACGTATTTTAATTGGCTTTATATTCGTAGTTATTTAATATCAACGGATGCATGTGCACATTATTTTCAACAATTTCTTTGATAGACGTTTGATCTAACATGAGGCGAGAAGTATAATGTTCTAAATATTAATTTATATAAATTTTGCCTTTGATAGATGTTTGATCTAACATAAAGCGAGAAAAAAAGCATAGCATATTCTCAATATTCCACAACTTCTGCCTTATCTTAATAAGAATTGACAATCTCTTGTCATTGGAATAAAGAGTAACTCTTCTTACTGAAAGTTGCATTCGTAGACATGTTTATTTTTTTGATTTGTCCAAATATTTATCTGTGGATATTTCTCTTTTTGAATATTATCTTTGTGTTACTCTTTATTCTAAGTCATCTCTTGTAAATATAAATAAATATTAATTTATACAACTTCTGCTTTTGATAGATATGTCTGATCTATAATACGAGGCGAGAAAAAAGCATAATATTCTCAATATTCGACAACTTCTGCCTCATCTTAATAAGAATTGACAATCTCTTAATTGTCATTGGAATAAAGAGTAACTCTTCTTACTGAAAGTTGCATTTGTAGATGTTTATTTTTTTGGTTTCTCCAAATATATTTATCTCTTTGAATATTTCTCTTTTTGAATATTATCTTTGTGTTACTCTTTATTCTCTGAATCATATCTCTTGTAAATGTAATAAAGTATAATAATGTTAATTACTGTCTTACTACTCAACCGTAATTGGTTGATTCGCTTTACTGCGCTTACGTTTTTCTAAGGTGCCAGATCTCTTACTGGAAGTTGTATTTATGTATGAATATACATAAATACAACTTCCAGTACTGGAAAAAGTCTAGTATTGTAAACATATATGTTTGTTATATTGTTCAAATATTTGTTACATTGTCTTCAAATGTTTATTACTGTTTCCAAATGTTTATATTGTTGTTTCCAAATATTTAAAAATAAATTTGAATTAATTTTTGAAATATATTTAATTATTTTAATATTTAAGTTAACCTAACCTTAACCTAAAATTAAGAGCATAACCTCAAATCTTCAAAACGACTAAAAGATATCTAAAAGAAGTCTTAAAGACGTCTTAAAGATCTTTTAAAGCGAATAAAAAAATAACTAAAAAAAGTCTTAAAGATGACTAAAAGATATCCAAAAATAATCTTTAAAGCGACTAAAAAGATGTCTAAAAAATGTCTTAAAGATGACTGAAAGATGTCTACTATTGGTCATCTTTCAGTCATCATATGGATAAGACTTAAACGTGACTCAATTCGGATCATGAGCCAACTTTAAGTCATCTTTTCGGCAACTAAACGCTTTGACTGAAAGATATTTTTGACTAAAATATGTCAAGTTTTAGTAATCCTTTAGACGTCTTTTTGCTGTATGGGTACTGTACGTAATATACTGAGAACATCTCTATAATATCTTGTGTAGTATATTATTTTTCGTATATTCTCAGGATATTATCAGAACATCTTGTGTCGTATATTATTTTTCGTATATTCTCGTATATTCTCAGAATGTACTTTTAATATCTCTTATAGTATATTATTTTTCGTATATTCTCATAATATACTATTGAATTACGCGCATTTTTACTTATGAGCGGATATGTATGCCATTTTGGATACGTAATTTCCGCTATTGCCGTCATTTGTCTTTTCCTTGTTCTTCTTCACTGACCACGTGCAAGTGCTATGTGCAATCTGGTGCAATTATATTACGATTGTGATTAATCGCAGGTAATCCTTTTTATTTTCAAATAAATTAAATGTAAAAAGGGTATTTTATAAAAGCTATTCAATGATTTATTAATACTTCATAATTATAAACACACAAATTAACCTCATTAATGCAAATTATAACCTCACAATCGAATATTATAATGTATCAAAAATATGTATTTTTATGTGAAATTCTTATTATTATGTTACAGCATTTGCACAAAAAAGGACATCATTATCAATTGTCGTTTATTATATCAATTATCATTTTGTGATCTCTGCAGAATCTTTCTAAAGAAAAAGTGTTCTCCACATACACATATATACATATGTAGATAAATGAGATGTAAATGTGAAAAATAAAAGTGAAACTCTGGATTCAAAAATCAAGTGAGTTTATAACATATTTTAATTATATAGTGTGTACGATTAAGTAAGCTAATTGTTACTGCAATTAACTTTTAAAACGATCTTAAAAGACTAATGTATGCCAATACTCTATATTTGTATATTACACATTGATAATGAATGAAAGATATTGCATACATATAAAATAATATGTTAACTAGGCTTTTAAAACCGTTTTAAAAGTTAATTGCAGTAATAACTAATATATATTAATATATGTATTCTTATATGAAGTTCTCATTATATGTTACAGCGTTATTTGCACAAAAAAAGGACGTCATTATCAATTGTCGTTTATTATATCAATTATCACTTTGTGATCTCTGCAGAATCTTTCTAAAGAAAAAGTATCTCTGCATATACACATATATATATAGAGATGGGATATGTAAAAAATAAAAGTGAAACTCTGGATTCGCAAAAATCAAGTGAGTTTTATAACATATTTTAATTATATAGTGTGCGATTAAGTAAGAGCTAAGTTATTATACTGCAATTAATTTTTAAAATGATTTTAAAAGTTAATTTCAGTAACAACATATAGCATATAGCTTATTAAATATATATTAGATATTATTAAATGTATTCTTATGTGAAATTATTATTATATGTTACAGCGTTTGCACAGAAAGAACATTATTATCAACTTCGTGATCTAATACTTTCTGTGAAATAAGAAAAATTATATACATATATATAATAATAAATAATAATAAGTAAAATGTTTATATAAAAAAATATAAAAGTGCAATTATACGTTCAAATAATATATGTGCAATTATAACATATATTTAAGAAATTTGAATAAAAAGATTTTATGTGTGAACAAAATGTTAATATTTTATACAAATTTTTTTTATTTATAGTAAAATTTATAGTAAAATTTATAGTATAAATATAAATGGATTATATATATATGTACCGTAAACACTCGAAATCTGTTTTTCCGTATACTTAGTAGTCAAAATTTGCATATTTTTACTAGTAAGTATATGAAAAAACAAATATGGGGTGTTTACGGTAACATATATCATTTATATTTATATATAAAATATAGAAAATATAAGTTAATCTATAGAATGTCTTGAGTATATTATTAGTACATTATTAGTACATATATGTATATACCAATGTCATACTCAAGACATTCTATAGATATACTTATTATATACTAAAAGATATTTTCAGTATGTACTGAGAAGCAGGAAAAATCGGACATAGTAGCATTCTTAGTACATACTCAGTATATCGCAGTATGTATTTCGAATGTTCCTAGAACATACGCAATATACTTTTGTGATATTCTCAGAACATTCTCGGAATTTACATGTGCTGTGTGGGCTAATAATAAAAATAGTGTTTTTTACGTAAAAAAATCTCAGCTTTTCGATAAAAATATTCATTTTCCATTTAGAATATCAGAATGCTATTAAAATTACGATTAAAGTAAAAAAACTCATTTTTTCGTTATTGCTCAATTATTTCGGTTGAATTTGATATTTTTTTCAGAAAGCTGAGAATTTTTTACATAAAATAAGTCCTTTTCAAGCTGGGTAAACTATAAAAAAAATTGGACAGTAACGAAAAAATGAGTTTTTTCACTAATCGCAAAATAATAGCATTCTGATATTCTAAATGGAAAATGAATATTTGTATCGAAAAGCTGAGATTTTTTTACGCAAAAAATACTATTTTTTATTATTCGATCAATTTAAAAGCATACTGAAATCAATAAAAGTAAAAAAAATTGAAAAAACGATAAATATTCCCCATATAATTGTGGGAAAACTAATAGCTCAAAAAATTTTTAATTTGCATAGATTGTTTTCCGATATCAATAATAAACTTACGGAGTTTCAAGAAGATCGGCGACAGTGACGCCCAAAAATAATTTTTATTTGATGCAATGACCCATATATACAATATATATATATATATATATATATATATATATTTCTCGTTCTGAAAAATATATAATAAGTTTAGTTTCAATATCGTAACTCGGTTGGTCAAAAAAATGTTTAGGGTATGAAAAGCGGTTCTTATTTATTTTAGTGTAATTTACTTTAGTCTTAATTAAAACTATAAACATTTTTGAGGAAAAAGATCGAAAAATACAATCAAATAAAAATTTATATAGTTATATGTATATATGTAATATAATATGTCCGTACATGTTTTCTTTCTCTTATACATTCTCTGTCTACATATATAGAAAAAGTAATAAAACGAATTTTTGCATCGTTTTTTTTCGAAAAAGTAAAATTGGAAGAATTAAGAAAATTTATGATAATATAATATATAAAATATATAATTATATATGAGCAAGTTTTTCTCATTTCTTCGAATTGTGCTTTTTTCTAAAAAAATTCAAGAATTATTCTTCTCATTATTGTTCAACTACTTTAAAAAAATTTTTTGTATATAATAGACAAAGATTATACAAGAAGAAAGAAATATAAAAACGTATATAAATATGTTTAATGTATATAATTATATATCTTTATATTTGATAATATATATAAAATTTTTTCACGAGGGTTTATTTACATTGTGACAGCAACGCTGCAACTTTTCAAAAATATAGAAAATAAAACACACTTACTAACATATTTTTTTTCTTTTAATATAATATGTTATATTTTTATTACTTCTTTTTATAATTCTTTTGCAATATTTATTTAGCATCTATATGGAAAAAGCATCGAAAAATATTAGTCTCAGGCTTCAATTCAAATATGTTACGAAGCTTTTTTGATATATTTGCCGAACACTCTATAATACTTACGGACAAATTGAAAAAGATCGGATTAAATGGAAATGAGATTGAATTATTTGAATCTATATTCCAGTGCACTATGGCCATTGCATGTGGTAAGTCCAAATGTAATTTTTAATCTTCTTTTTTTTTTTTAATTATTATTGCATATCAAGAGACACGGCAGTGTCTCGCGTTAAGTTTGGGCGCAGCCGACCACACCAACAGCGAGGCACCTCGTGTATCTATAACAACAAACCTGTTGTTGAGACCTCAGATTATTAGTTTTCAATAACGGCTGAACGGACTGAGTTTTTATTAGTCTTAATCGATAACTTGGGTTTACATTATATAATGAAACTGTCTTTATTTTTGCCCTATGTGCTTTATAAATAAAGATATCATTATGCAAAGTCTCAAAGTGAAAATTTTTCATTATGAAACGTCCACGTCATTATTATTATTGTCGTCATCATTCACGCAAGTATCCAATCGCGTGCGTCAAATAGTGTACGCTTGGAGCGTTCGACACAAGATTGCGCTCGTGGCGCTTCGTGATTACTGTGATCATGTGATCCATCATAATATCTCATATAGGTTATTTATAATACATTTATAATATACAATCTATAAGTTTAATTATATTTCTAATAGTATAAAAAAAAGCAAAATAAGAAAGTGAGACGAGTAGCGAGTACGAAAAAAAAATCTTTCCTCAATATAAATAAATACCAATAATTATTATTCTATTAAAATAATAGTTTTAATCTTTGAAAATAGAAAATTTCGAGAATATATACATATGAATGACGAAGTATTCAAACTAATACACAACAAATATAAGATATTGTCAAAGAATGTTAAAATATTAACTTACAAATAGATTTTCATGCAACTAATGCCAAGAATTTGTTATTGTGATTGATAATTTGTTTATTATTACATTTGTATCATAGATTACAGAGAAGTCATATAAATATAAATATACAATACAAGTATGACGATGAGAACATAAATAATAATTAGAAATTTTATATTCAAAATTAGTCGTTTAAATAAGTACTTTTTTATCTAGCATCCACAAATAAATATACATTTAAATAATAAACTTTAAAACTCTCTCTCTTTTATGTTAAAATGAAGAAAAAAAATAACTTTATGTAATCACACACAATATCTATAAATATTGTGCAATAAATTCAAATAATTTTAGCACACATGTTCGAAAGACATTCAGAAGACATCCAAAGGACACACAGATTTTACATCTTCTGGATGTCCTCTGGATGTACTTTGAACGTTTTTCGAACATGTGTGCTGTTAGGGTTAAGTAATCAATTATCGAATTACTTATCACAGTTATCCCTTCTCAGCAAACACAGACCATTACGGTAATATTGCTATAATGTTCTATGTTTGCTGGGATTATCTATTTATATCAAAATCTTACATACTCAATAAAAAACAATTTTATATACTATACAGGGTGTATCAGACCACCCGTCCACCCCTTTTATTTTGGAAATGGTTCAAAATTATGAAAAATACGTGTTTGATTATTTCGAGGGACTACTCTTTTAAGGGGGTTTTGATAGTTGTTCCCCTAAGAAGGTACCCCAGGGAGACCCCAACTCAAAAATTTTAAATGGAATCACCCATATTGTAGTATATTGTTTGAAAGGGCATAAATAAAGTAAATTTTTGGCGCAACCGGAGGTTGATACGTTGACCTGTTCAGAAGTTGTTTAGGATCAAAGTTTAACAAAGGCCAATTAAAAAAAATCATTACTACCATTTGAAAAATTCAAAAAAAACGTTTGAGGTGTAAAAGTGTTTGTCTTTTTAAGTTTGAGAAAGAAATTCAAACAAGACGTGAATTTAATAAATTGCTTAAATTTCTTTTTTGAACTGAAAATAACATCAAGGTCAAATCTGAATTTTTTATGGTTTTCTAAATGATAGTTATGATTTTTTGAAATTGGCCTTTTTCGAATTTTCATTCTAAATAACTTCTGAACGGGTCAACGTATCAATCTCCGGCGCCAGAAATTTTCTTTTTTTATGCTCTTTTAAACGATATACTACAATATGGATGGTTCCATTAAAAATTTTTAAATTGGGATTTTCCTGGGGCACTCTCTTGGGGGGACAACCATTGAAACCTCCTTAAAAAACTAGTCTCTCGAAATAATCAAACATGTATTTCATCGTTTTTCATAATTTTGAGCCGTTTCCAAAATAAAAGGGGTGGACGGGTGGTCTGATACACCCTGTATATCAAAATGTTACATACTAAATCAAAATCTAAATTTTTTAAACTAAAATTTAATAACATTAAAATTAATCTGTACGTATAAGTATTACCATTGCAAACCCATGTCGAATCCTATGATAAATTATTTATTGCAAACCCACGTAAAATCTTTTCTTTATCATATACAAAAATGAATGATATCCCTATAAAAATCTACCTTTTAAAAAAAGGTAAAAAATGGCGTTAAGTATGGGCACGCCAGTAACAAAAAATTACCCATTGCAAACCCATGTAGAATCCTATAAAAAATTACCCATTGCAAACCCATGTAGAATCCTATAAAAAATTACCCATTGCAAACCCATGTAGAATCCTATAAAAAATTACTCATTGCAAACCCATGTAGAATCGTACTAGAAAAAATAATGATATCAAAAAAATTGCGTTATGTTAAGATAGAAACTTATACTATTGAAAAAAAAATTGAAATTGCAAACTCATATAGTAATTACCCTTCACGTTGAAAGTTGCAAACCCATATAGAATCGTATATATACAGGGTGTTCGGGAACTCCGGTGCCAACCGTTGAGGGATTGTAGGGTAGGTGAAAATATGCAACTTTCATTAATAAACATGTGGTCTCCGACGACGCCTGTCGACGCCAGTAACTTTATTATTTTTCCTTCACAAAAAATGCAATCACAAAAGATGCTCGAAATGGCGACCTCCTAATTCAATGCAGGCATTACACCGCCGCACCATACTTTGCCGAACTCGTTCGAAAATGCCTGGTGTATGCTGGACGACCTCACAAGCATTGAAGATCCTCGCAGTCAGGTCCTCTACTGTTTCTACAGGAGTGGCGTACACTAGGCTCTTTACATGACCCCAAAGGAAAAAATCCAGAGAAGTCAAGTCTGGGGAGCGAGGTGGCCATGCAACTGGACCTCCTTTGCCTATCCAGCGACCAGGGTAGGTTTGATCAAGATAGTCCCGCACTGCTCGGGAGAAATGGGCCGGCGCACCATCGTGCTGATACCACATCTGATTACGTACAAACAACATCACATCTTCGATTAACTCAGGCAGGGTTTCGCGGAGGAACTGCAAGTAATTGTTCCCGTTCAGGCGAGGTGGCAACACGAACGGGCCGATCAATTGATCACCTAAGATTGCAGCCCAAATGTTTACAGAAAACCGTTGCTGATGGGTCCTGATGTGTTTCGCGTGAGGATTCTCGTCATTCCAAAGATGGCTGTTACGGCTGTTGAAGAGGCCATCCTTTGTGAATTGCGCTTCGTCAGAGAACAAAACCATGCTACCAAAATGTGGATTGTCTACGAGGCGATTAAGGTACCACTGACAGAAATTCACACGAAGCGGGAAGTCAGCTGGGCCCATTGCTTGCACCTTCTGTAGATGGTAGGGGTGTAATTGTTGTTCGTGTACGACTTTCCAGACAGTATTGTGGGCGACTCCCATAGCATGGCCGATGGCGCGAGTGCTAGTGGACGGTTCATTTTCAAATCTTTCCAGAATATCCTCCTCAAAATCAACGGTCCGGACAAGTCTTCTTGCTCCGGTGTCTAATCTGTTCACCGTCATCGTTCCCAGTTCCCGCAAGCGACGATCGATGGCTGCAAATGTTTTCCGACAGGGGTGTCGCCGATTAGGAAATCTCTCACGGTAGATCCTTTCAGCAAGTCTTGTATTGCAGCGAGCCTCACCGAACACAAGATGCATGTCTGTCATCTCCGCAAATGTAAACATGTCGATTTAATTTCCGAAACAAAACGCTGAACTGAGATCAGTGTGGACTAGGCGTTCGCTGCTTTGCGTCGCAGAGATGCCAGTTTCGAGACGCTGCCACCACGAACACAAGGAAAGAGCCTCGTACGTGTGCGCAGGCGCCGCTGAGCGCGGAGCGCCATCTCTGCTTTGCAGTCGTGCATCGTTGACAGGCGTCGTCGGAGACTACATGTTTATTAATAAAAGTTGCATATTTTCACCTACCCTACAACCCCTCAACGGTTGGCACCGGAGTTCCCGAACACCCTGTATAATTATTCACGTTGGAAGTTGCAAACCCATGTAGAATCGTATACAATTATAAACATCCCTTCACGCTAGAAGTTGCAAACCCATGTAAAATCATAATATATATTACTAAAAATACAAAAAAAAATGAAATTAAAAAATTAATAAAAAAAATTAAAAACAATAAAGTAATAAAAAAATTTAAAGTTGATACAAAAAAAATTAAAAAATTTTAATTAAAAAACTTAATGCTGCTAAATTTTACAATTACAATGAACTAGCATATTGTTTAATTTAAAAATTAACTAGCATATTGTAAAATTTAGCAGCGTTAAGTTTTTTAATTAAAATTTTTTAATTTTTTTTGTATCAACTTTTAATTTTTTATTACTTTATTGTTTTAAATTTTTTTATTAATTTTTTAATTTTATTCTCTTTTGTATTTTTAGTAATAGACAGATAGATAGATATTTATTGTTTCTCCTCAGAGTTACAAAAATTTTACATTTATACCTCCTCTTCCGCATCCTAGCGTCTATGCTTTACATATATACAGCAACATAACATACAAAAAGAATTATACTTTTAAGAGAGAGAGAGATATCGCTCGCTCGCTCGCTCGTTATTACTTATATCGTATACGCATACGTACGCTATTTCCCCCCCTTCCCTTCCTGGACTCCCGTTTCCGTTTCACAAACTTTCTCCTATCTCACATTCTCTCCTTCTTTCATCCTCTCCTTCACACTCTCCCTATTTATAAGCCTCTCCACTTCCCTCAACCATTCCTCTCCTTCCCCTTCCCCCCCAAAATTTTCCCAACTTTTTCCTGCCATGTACATCCTACCTCCCACACCACACATTCCTCCCATAGATGTTCCCACGTCTCCGTTGCCCACTCACACACCTTACATTTCCTTCCTTCTTCTTCTTTCCAATATTCTCCCTCTCTTATCCCATCTCCTAGCCTAAACTTCGCTAGCCTCTGCCACCTACTTTCTCCCCACCCCTTTTTCAAATATCCTGGAACTCCTTCCTCTCCCTTAATCCTCTGATACCATTTGTTAGATTTCGACGCCTTTATCTTCTCCCATTTTTCTTCCCTTTGCATTCTTCTCTCCCTTTCCCATAATTCTTCTCCCTTTACACTTCCCTTACTTCCTCTACCTCTTTTATATTCCAACCTCCTTTTTTCCAATAATCTTTCCTTTCCTCTTCCCATCCCTTTCTAACCCTCCCTTCCTTCGCCCTTCTTTTTATCTCTTCCCAGCATGCCCTTGCTAATTCTCCTCCTTTTCCTTCCTCTAATCTCCTTTCATATCCCCATGCCCTTACACCGGCCCTTCCCCTCAACCTCTCTCTTTGCACTTCCTCTCTTACTAAATACCCTGCTGTACTTCTTCTCACCCCTAATATCCATCTTAAGTATCTATCATGAATTCTCTCTATTTCTTTTCTTTCTTTCCATCCCCATATTTCCACTCCATAACTAATTACCGTCCACACTAATCTGTCAAATAACCAAATCCTCTTTCCCCAATCTTTTGCGAATTTCCTTTTCCCAATTCCCCACACCTGTCCCATTATCGCCGTTCCTTCTTTCAGTCTATCTCTTATTTGCGCTTCCTGCCTGCCGTTATATTTTATTACATATCCCAGATATTTAAACTCACCTACTTCTTCTATTTCCTTTCCTTTCCACCTCCATTGTACTCTCTTCCATCTTCCTCCCCCTTTCCTACATCTCATGACTTTCGTCTTTCCCACATTTAATTCTATCCCCTTCTCTTCTAAGTACCTCTCTAATTTTCCTATTATTCCCTTCATCCCCTCCTCATCCTCCGCCAATACTGCAATATCATCCGCATATGCCAAGGTATATATCCTTCTCTCTCCTAACCTTACTCCTCCCCATCCCCCTGTATTTTTAGTAATATATATTATGATTTTACATGGGTTTGCAACTTCTAGCGTGAAGGGATGTTTATAATTGTATACGATTCTATATGGGTTTGCAACTTCCAACGTGAAGAGAGATCTATAATTATACGATTCTACATGGGTTTGCAACTTCCAGCGTGAATAATTATATATATACGATTCTATATGGGTTTGCAACTTTCAACGTGAAGGGTAATTACTATATGAGTTTGCAACTTCAATTTTTTTTTCAATAGTATAAGTTTCTATCTTAACATAACGCAATTTTTTTGATATCATTATTTTTTCTAGTACGATTCTACATGGGTTTGCAGTGGGTAATTTTTTATAGGATTCTACATGGGTTTGCAATGGGTAATTTTTTATAGGATTCTACATGGGTTTGCAATGGGTAATTTTTTATAGGATTCTACATGGGTTTGCAATGGGTGATTTTTTGTTATTATAAGAGACAAGATCTTACAGAAAATATTGGATATTATAATAAAGTAAAAAAAAAATTAGAAGTTTTACAAAAGAAAACGAAAGATGCAATATACACATATGTTAAAGATTAAATAATGTTACCAACTTGAAGAATTAATTAAAAATTAATATTTTGAACAAATATATATAAAAATGTGCAATAATTTATCGTAATATCATATCTATTAAATTTGTTGATTGTAATTGAAAATTCGCACAAAGCTCAAATTTATTTTAAATGATTTATAATTTGCAACCGCAAAATCCAAAATCCAGAATTTTATTTTATGTGTATAATATAGAAAAAGAACTATGAAAATTTACAACATATATAAAATCTATATCAGACACGGTCTTATATGTATACATGTCTGGAAACGAGCTCGAACTTTATTGGGTGGGAGGTGTGGTCTTCTTAATGATGTAGTTTTTAATTCACTTCATGGTCGCTAAAGTCGCGATTTAGGGAAGTACGATTGGGAAAGAGACAGAAATAAACTTTCGATCTTTTTTTATACACTCGTCAACAAAATTAACGCATATGTATTTTAAGTCAAAATTTCGCATAATTTCAAATAAGCATAACTCCGCTAAAAATGATCGGATTTCAAACATTTTTTTTTCACTGTCAAGTTTGAAGTCTCTACTTTAAAAACCACTTGTCAGATTTTAAATTTATCCTCCTCCCCCGTACGCCACTGCTTCAAAAGTAAGGACGTGTTTTGTCTCTAAAAAATTGCGTACTTTGACGCACTCCACGGGATGGAATAATTTTTTTTTGCAAATCTTATCATAACTATCGTAAAATGTGGACTTTTTACTACAAATTTTAAAAAAAAGCAAAGTTCGTACGATTTTTTTTCGCGGAGTTATTACATATGAAAGTTACCCATACATTTTTTCCATTTAATGACTTCAAACCCTCTCTGCTGTGTGTGTATGTGTGCGTGTGTGCGTGTGTATGCGTGCGTGTGTATGGTTAGGGGAGGGAAATGTAGGAATGTTCTCATTCAAAATTGTGTGTTCCCGCCTCGTCTTCAGATTACTTCTTCTATACGTTCACGCATATTAATGCATGCTCTAATTGTTGTTTGAGGAATTTGAGCCCAAATTTACACGCAAGCACGCACGCGTGGGCGCATACACACTCACACACTATGCGCCAAATTCAACCAGCAACCTCGTGTGCGTGTCGGGTAATACTAATGCTGGCGGTAAATGGAAAAAATGTATGGGTAACTTTCATATGTAATAACTCCGCGAAAAAAAATCGTACGAACTTTGCTTTTTTTTTAAATTTGTAGTAAAAAGTCCACATTTTACGATAGTTATGATAAGATTTGCGAAAAAAAATTATTTCACCGCGTGGAGTGCGTCAAAGTACGCAATTTTTTAGAGACAAAACACGTCCTTACTTTTGAAGCAGTGGCGTACGGGGGGGGAGGATAAATTAAAAATCTGACAAATGATTTTTAAAGTAGATACTTCAAGTTTGACAGTAAAAAAAAATTTTTCAAATACGATCATTTTTAGCGGAGTTATGCTTATTTGAAATTATGCGAAATTTTGACTTAAAATACATATGCGTTAATTTTGTTGACGAGTGTAGTTAATGTCTTTCTCTAACATCTTATGGTTTTTTTTCTAACCAATTGTATTTTCCTACATTGTTGCGACTTTCGTGTTTATGAAGTGAATTATAAACAACTTCACACTAAGAGAAACATCCCCCACCACCATCGTTTCCACACCTGTATGTAAGACCGTGATATTATAATATTCTAATCAGAGTACACATATACATTAAGATGTAACGCATGAAATTTTAGATAGAATTTTATCTTAAGTATCATGAATATAGATTAGTATTAGATCTTAAGTATAGATTATGATTTCTTACAACATAAACATGTTTGTTTTTAATTCATATATACATATGTATATTTGAATATATATTTTGTATATATTAGTTTAAATGTTTGCAATATTACACAATATGTAAAATCTCATAAATATAATAAAATTCTGTATCAAAAATATGTCGCAAATTAGAGATTATCTAGATCTAAAATAAGCTTTAATGAGTTTAATAATGAAATTTACATATTGCAAAGAATATATGTGTGTATACATTTATATTTATAGTAGATATTTTATACGTATACATATATGTATATATATGAGTAGATATATTAGGCGGGTTCTAACCCAGGGGTAATGAGGGGGGGGGGCAATGAGGGGGGGGGAACCCAGGGCGCGGGGGAATGACGTCACGCGGGGAGGGGGAATGACGTCACGGGGGGAGGGGGAATGACGTCATGCGGGAGGCGTCCGCGATTTTGAAACCGAGTCCGCGAGGAGTCCGCGGGGAGGGGGAAGCGTCAGCGATTTGGAACCGAGTCCGCGAGGGGACCGCGGGGAGGGGGAAGCGTCTGCGATTTGGAGCCGGGTCCGCGAGGGGTCCGCGGGGAGGGGAAGCGTCTGCGATTTGGAGCCGGGTCCGCGAGGGGTCCGCGGGGAGGGGGAGGCGTCCGCGAAAGACCGCATGAAGCTTTTTGGGTGAGGGGTCCGCACGGAGAGAGGAACGCGAAGGAGAGCGCGAGAGCTGATGCAGCGAAGGAGAGCGCGAGAGGTGTACGCGAGAAAATAGAAAGAATGCAAAGAGAGAGAAAGAGATATGAAGTGCATACGATAGGTAACGTGGGGCGTTCGCACTGCGAACTTTGCATGAGAGCGTAAAGAGAGGGAAGGAGATAACACAGCGACAAGATGACGCGCAGCATCCGCGAGAGAAAAATGATGACGCGAGGCGTACGAGAGAGAATTTTCATACTTATATTTATTTTTAATTTTTAATTTTAATAATTTTTCTTTTAATAATTAATATTTTTTAATATATATAATTTAAAAGGGAACACGAGGAGAGGGTTTAATCCTAAAATAATTACACAAGGTTTAATAGTATTTTTTTTTTTTTAATGTAAAATATGTGTGTATTTTTACGTGTGTGTGTGTGTGTATAAATTTAAAATATAAAATATAAATATAAAATATAAAATATTAATATAAAAGGTTATACAATATAAAAATGAATTAAAATAATATAAAAATAATATAAATATAAAAATATAAAAAGATAAAATATGAATATACAATATATGATATAAAATATAAAAGCTGCGAGCCCGCTGCGGTGATGGTGACGGACTGAGGCGGCAGATCCATGCATGGATGCAGCGGTGGATAGGTGGCAGATCCATGCCAGGATTCGGCGCTAGGCGAGGACCCGCCAGTAACAGAAAATGTTATTAAGAATTTATAATTAATAGATAATTTGATTTATATTTAATTTAATTTATAACTTACATGATAATCTCAGCCTTTTAACGCCAGATTTATCGGACGCGTAAATATTAGTCCACCCAATGGAACATCATCCAAAAAATGCCATGATGAAGCTTGCGCTTTTTTGGAGGACAATATAGGGGATATGTCATAAAACACCCATGTTTGCAACAACAGGCATTCAATGTTTCCTTTTCACGATCTCGTAAAAACTGATGCAACGATTTTGCATTAGGGCTTCGTTGACCAATTTCACGATTTTTTAACAACTTCACTACCGAAGTTACTGGCTCAACTTTATATCTTAATACCTTTTCACGCTCCATTTCAACTTTTAAAGTGTTTCTGACAGATGAACAGACACCTCAGGGTTAAATAGTCTTTCATTAAAAAGAGTAGGAGATGTATGACATAAGAATTAGCTGGAATGCTTACTCAGTACATGAGATAAGAAAACAGATGGTCCGAGACAAAGATTCCATGATGAGAATAAGCATATGAATAATATTTAAAATTGAAACCACTGGTGTACCTCGATCAACTGCCTTCGAACCACTTTCGAACCACGTTCATACCTCGATCAACCACCTTCGAACCACTTTCGAACCACTTTCGAACCTCGATCAACCACTTTCGAACCACGTTCGTACCTCGATCAACCACTTTCGAACCACTTTCGAACCACGTTCGTACCTCGATCAACCACGTTCATACCTCAATCAACCACCTTCAAACCACCTTCGAACCACGTTCGTACCTCGATCAACCACCTTCGAACCTCGATCAAACATCAATCAACCACATTCAAACCTCAATCGACTACATTTAAAAATTATAACATAAGAATGCTGTCGCATACTGAAATTAATACGAGCACGTGCGGACATATAATACTTGTATGTGTATGAGGACAATGAGAGAACAAAGAGAATATTATTTTAATATTAATTTATTCAAAAAAAGGATGTGGTGATTCATTGCGATGATTCAACCACCAATTAAATGTTTTAAATACATTTTGCAAAGCACAATTTTTTACATGTTTTTCACAACGTAGGCTATATGTAGGATCTAATTCGCTTAATGCAGGAATATCTTCATA
Source organism: Prenolepis imparis (assembly GCF_030444845.1). Classification (NCBI taxonomy): domain Eukaryota; kingdom Metazoa; phylum Arthropoda; class Insecta; order Hymenoptera; family Formicidae; genus Prenolepis; species Prenolepis imparis. The sequence goes on from NW_028141160.1 coordinate 5,597,862, forward strand.
GTTTGCATCCAAGGTCTCAATAATGAAACCGTTTCTAGCATCATCCAATATATCGGTCAACCATTCTTGCTTTTCAAGTCCTTTTACGTACACGAGAGAGGATGACTCTTCTTCATGTACCCCACCAGCGATAGCTGTTGTAATCAAACGCTGAGCCATGCTGTATGGAACGTTTCCATCTTCCCATTGCAGTTTATGGTGATTTCTGATCAACCATAAGGCTTGACATCTTTCAGATTGTATGAGCACACGCCATGGTACGGGACATGTGAAAAAATAATGTGAAACAATGAATCCTCTTCTCAGAATCGCCGCTTCCTTCACGATAAATCGTTTATTGAGAATAAATCCTTGCAGATCCACAAACGTCGGTACAACCATTTCGTTGCAAGAATGTTGGACCACTGACGTCGATTGTTAAAAATCTCAATCATTTACATTACATCGGTGGAGGAGATAATTGCTGATTAAGAAATTTTACGAACTACGTTGGTTAACGGACAATATTCAACAACACGATCGTGCAAGATGAGACAATAGGCTGTAGTATTTGCTGGTACATCTTCCTTACATTCAAACTCTATTCTCACGTCCAAGGTAGAATTTTTGACAGATTCATTTTGTCGCGAGCAATCAATAACTGCTAGAGGACCGCAATGTAGAAATTTTGCGATAGTTAGTACATTCTCAATATCACACCCATAATAAGATTTGCGAAAACGAGAGTACATATCAAACAAGAGGGCGAATCTATTTTTTTCATAATCTAAATTTAAATCATTGTAGGGATAAGATTCCGAGTTTAGATAGAGCTTAACGTTGGTTAATTTACAATGATCGAATACAGTAACATCTTTTGCCATGACATTTTTTCTACCAGTCTGCAGTGCAAAGATCACATATCGCGGCTTTTCCAGCTGAGAAGCAGTTTTCACAGTCCATGAATGCTTGGTCGTACTATGTAACAGCGGAAATTCATACAGATCCCAAGAGCGAAAACTCATGTTTAAGAATCGCCCGCTTTCCAATGCTCGGATAGCATGGACAGTTTATTGACCTCATTCAATAGTACATGGGGCATACGCCATTGTATCTTGAATAATTCAATAGCAGCTTCCGCAGGTCCATACAGACAATTGTTGTCGTTGCGCGAACGTATCAAAATTAATTCGTGGCGAGCATTAATCACAACTCGCTTGTAATCTTCGCAAAATCCCGATAGCATGTTGAGCGGCACGCAAAAGTTGAACATACAAATTTCGTTACATGACCCATTATGTGTCATATCCCATCCAGCATTCTTCAAGATTTTACTTCTCTCGGTTGTTAAAGAAACATAATTTTTCATCGTTGAAGTTATTCCAACGTTTCTGTTGCGATCAATCTCCACACCATCGAGTTCATATCGAATTTCATCAAACATGAACGCAACACAATTATTTGTTAATATCATCATTTCATTTGCATCTATTTTAGATGTTGTCAATTTTCCCTCAACATACAAAAAGCTTTCGCACGGCAACGTATACAAATCCTGGTGGTGTATAGGTATCCGTATCTCATCGCTATGTCCAAGCGATGTGTTGGCATATGGATTGTATGTATGTGTCTCAACCTTGACGATACGATCATCAAAGACTGGCTCACCACCAATATTCAAAATGTCAATCATCTTTTCGTACGATGAATCCCAATGATTTTAAAAATTCGCGATTCAATGCGCTGAGTTTCTTTTTAGTGTAACGAGATCTCTGATTAGTGTCACTTGATACCGCAGTCGTCGCAGTCACTGCAGCTGCTCTCGCAAAAGTATTGTCCCTCGTAATGTCCCTCGTAAAATTATTGTCTCTTACATGCTCTGTATCATTTAACACAAGCATCACACGCTAATTTTGTCGACGCCGTACGTGCAATCTTACAGTAATTTCCTCTCCTCGAAAATTCAACAATCGTGATCAACAATACGTATCGTTAAATCAGTAATGCTCCGTACGACGATTGGGAGATAAATGATCTGTGCAGGCGTTTCCGATATCTTATATCCTGGCGGCACGCTCGGTGAAAATTCATGTATCGTGTGTACGCGCTTGTCATTACTGTACGCACCAGTGGTGACGCTACATTCTATACGAATAATATTCACACTAATAATATTTATAGGTAAATCCGAATCATGCCATTTTTGAGGTTGTAATATACGATTCGACGAGAATCCCAATAGCCCAATAATCCTATATTATATGGTTTATTAAAGTTTATTCTATAAACACATTTGATTTCGCTCTTTAGAGTATTATGATTGGCGCGAAGCACTATTGCATCTTCATTCTGCTCTTTATTGGAAGGATATTGTGAAATTGCACGTCTCAGATACTCATCTATAGCTTGTAATTCGTATGATCCCTCGGGTATCGCAATTTCCTTGTCATCGTTATCAAAGTAAAATTTATTATTCTTAGAATTCACATTCGGTATCGTATGATAAGTTTCAAAGTCTGTTAAACCGAGCTCGTAATCACCATCAGATAAATCTATAGTTGGAAAGTAGCTTACAGCGAGAACGCTACTTTTGCCTGTCAACATTAGTGTGAGCGACATGTTGTCAAACTGAATCGTGATGATGGATTGACAGGCTTTATATCAGTCGTTTGAAGAAATTTTAGACACAATTGTCCACAATTATTCTGATTATAATTTTGATAGGATGTGTGATTGTATTCTATTTTCGTAACATTTAAATATTGTACCAATTCTTTGGGTGGTCGTAGATTACCAAAACTATCGAAATATATTGATCGATTTCCCCTTTTTACATATGCCACCCAATGAGTACCGGGGCCATCAACGTCGTCCAAATTGACGATACCGCTCTCATTTTGTCGCACACCGTTTATCGGTAAATTATTGCGCATGAAAACACCTCTAAAGAATGGTATACGCATACATCTTGCCAGTTGTTCTAATTGTACATTTGTTGTTACACCCACAGGCATTTTTAGCGTTTTTTTTTGACGTTTTTTTTCTTAGTTGAGAATCCCTGTCCACGCTTGTATGGAGCGAGATAAACTCCACGACCTTCCATAGCGCGATTATGACGTTGCATTTCTTCAAGCTGACGTTGCACAACCTTGCTATCATTCACAGCCTTTGCGACTCCCGCTGCTCCACCGGCCAACGAACCGAGAACTCCCAACAATGGTAAAATTGGCAAGATACCACCACGCTTCGCCACAGGCAGTATTCGTTTCTTCTTCTTTTTCAAAGATTTTTGCACCTTCATCCCCGAATTTTGTCTTTGCTTTCATAGCTGCCCAAACAGTCGTAGCGGCTGCTCTTTCACCAAGAGTCGAATCTCTCGCAGTAATACGTTTTCGCGCTTTCGCAACGAGTATATTATCAGCAACGTGTCGTTCTATGAGGGCGTTGCTTCGAGAATACGCAATGTCGTGCTCGCGACACGCGGCATCCAATGGATTAATACCTCGATCACCTCTAACCAACCGCTTTTCCAAATGAGTCCCCGGACCGCAAAACTGATAACCGGGAATATGTAATTCGATAGGAAGCGCGTTTATAGCACGATTAAACAGACCACTACCCTTTACAATTTTCGTTGACATTCGCTGCAATCCTTTATCATCGGCGCTGGACCGTCGATGTGCGTTTGCTGCCACGGTCGATTGTAATGTTTGAAATATCGACGACAGGCCTGAATCTCTGGATCCGCCTTTATGTGTTCCGGCAGCTTGTCCCACACGTAGTGGATGTGATTTTCAAATCGCAATAAAAATGTTTTTGGCACAAATTGCAGCTGTTCGGCGTTTAACCCGTGAATATCGGAAGCACTTGTTAGCATGACAAACATTTTTTCGGTACTGAGCAATTCATGGTTCCGCGCAGCTATAAATAGGCTCTCCATGACTCATTCATTCATTCGAGAGAAAACATGCGGTTCGTTCAGCAATCGACGATAATCAAAGTTACAAATGTCGACGATAAAACACGGTTGATGTCGGATAAAGAAATACGCAGACATGGAAACATGCTGCCGAATACTATACGCGAAATCATTTGCGGTCCTTCGAATTGTGGTAAAACTAACACGTTGATTAGTTTGATAGAAAGCCCGTATGGTGTTCGCTTCGAGAACATGTACGTTTACTCGAAATCGTTTCAACAACCGAAATATCAATATTTGGAAAATTTGCTATCACCGATAGAAGAAATTGGTTATTTTACATTCTCTAATAATAGCGATGTCATTCCACCGAGTGAGGCGTTTCCGAATTCCATTTTTATCTTTGATGACGTGGCATGCGACAAGCAAGATACGATAAGAGAGTACTTTGCAATGGGGCGACACTCGAGCGTCGACTGTTTCTATCTTTGTCAAACGTATGCCAAGATACCCAAGCATCTTGTACGTGACAATGCAAACTTATTAATTTTATTTAAACAAGATGGAACAAACTTGAAACATGTGTACAACGATCACATAAATACAGATATGTCTTACGATAATTTTCGCGGATTTTGCCAGAAATGTTGGCAACATAAATATGGATTCGCAGCGATTGACAAGGACAGTCCGCTGACTAATGGACGATACAGAAGAGGATTTAATGAATTTGCAATACCGCAAAGCAATTAGTCGCTTTCGATGCATTGATCGAGCAACGTCTAAATTGCAACATGATGAATAACGATCTTGAAAAGATTGTGAGAGAGATTGCGAAAACGAGCGATTCAATCCGTAAAAAATATCGTTTCTTGAAAACTGGTAAAATGGAGGAGGATGATGCATTGGAGAGACATTTTAAAACAATCTCTGAACCTCTGAAACAGCTTGTTGAAAATACAGTCAGTGTTGAGTCTGGTGAAGAAAAGATTGAACCATTGAGTATGCTCGGAGAGAAAAAAGAGTTTAAAACAAAGCGATCAAATATATCATTGAGCGGTATAACTTCTATTCCAAAGCGAATCAAAAGCAGGCGAATGCAACAATTATTGGATGCAACTACTTCTACTCCGATACAAGATGTACAGCCAAGGCAATTATTGCATGATAAGACATCTATCGAGGAAATTTTCGAGACTTCACCTGAATCGCTTGTAACATCAATTCAACATTCATTACAAACATCTGAAGGTCAAAATTCATTGCGAAATCACCTGGGTCCACTTGCTCAAAAATATGTGACAGCTATATTGAGTCAAGATAAAAATTCCAAGATGGATTACGTATACGGTGTTAAATTTATCGACAAAGGAATAATGCTCGGTAATAAAAATTTCGATGTGGATAAAAATGATAATATAATTATCGATGGATCAAAATATGTTGGAACAGCAGGTCTTTACGAGTTGGTTTTCAAGAGAATTCCCGACGATGAAATATATACTGCAAATGACTTGCAGAACTACAAAAGTATATTAATAAGAACAAATGCGCACAGACGAAATGGTAATGTGAATCATCCAGTATTAGCTAACAAGGGATACAAATATAAATATATAATCGCACCATTATTCTCTGATGAAAAATCCGGAAAAGGTATACCGCGTGCTATGATCTTAAACAATAATAAGATTGATTACGTGCATTGGAATGATTCCAACGAGTTGGTAGATCGTCTGCGATTGCTCGAAGCTTCACGTCAAGCCGGCAACAACGCCCACGGCAATGAAATATTATCGATTATTGAGGAACTTTACGAAGCTGGTATTATTATAAAATAAGTTATACATCCACGATACGAGTCAGTCTGTCAATATTAGTGGTATCGAAATGTCGATTAATAAATTTGGATTATCACTTGGAACGTCGAATAATAATTCATATTATCAATGGAATGGATTACTAAGAAATTACGTACGCGATAATACTCTGTGTCTAACAGCCTCCGGCTATGACGCAAGGTCGCGCAAGATACGACGTGTAGCGCAACCGGAAGATGATAATGATGCAGCCAACAAACGATATGTCGAAGCGAGTGTCAAGCTTTTGAGAGATCAACAGAAAGAAATTGAGAAAAAAATAATCAGGCTTGAAAGGAATATGCAGGCGCTATTATTAACGCTGGATAAAATGGCTGTAACGCAGACTACATCAAAAGATACATAAAGAACTGTACGTGAAAATTATATCACATTATTACAAATATGCCTCGATCAAACACCTCTGAAAAGCAGCTACTCGTGGAGGAATTGCACGCTCCAGCGAGAAGAAATTTTCCGCGTAGACGCGTCATTGTACGTGGATACGACGACCTGTGGCAAGCTGACGTGGTCGAGATGCGTCCTTATGCAAGAGTCAACAAAGGATACAATTACATACTCACCGTCATCGATGTGTTGAGCAAGTATGCATGGGCCCTGCCGCTCAAGAATAAGAGCGGACGCGAAACAGCTGACGCTATCGCCGAGATAATTCGAGATAGCAAGAGATGTCCGAGAAACGTACAAACCGATAGAGGAAAAGAATTTTACAATGCAAATGTGCAGAAACTCGTAAAAAAACACAACATCAATCATTACTCGACGTATTCTGTTATGAAAGCCTCGGTCGTGGAACGATTTAATCGTACTTTAAAGAACAATATGTGGAAAATGTTTACACTTAATGGTAATTACAAGTGGATCGACGCGCTGTCCCGACTCGTTGCAGAGTACAATGCGCGAAAACATCGCACTATCGGCATGAAACCTATCGATGTTACTCCGGAGATTACCGAAAAACTTTTAAATACAGTATACAGTAACGTAAAAATTGCTGCTCCGGCAAGATTCAAAGTAGGCTGTCAGGTACGCGTGAGTAAATTCAAGACCGTCTTCGAAAAAGGTTTTACGCCAAATTGGACTACCGAAATATTTAAAATTATCAAAGTGCAGAAAACTAATCCTGCGACATATATACTTGAAGATTTGCGCGGAAATTCCGTCGCCGGAGGATTCTACGAGTACGAGTTACATCATGTTGCAAATCCCGACGTCTATCTCGTGGAAAAGGTTTTACGGAAAAAAGGCGATGATGTTTATGTAAAATGGTTGGGACTGGATAAATCTCACAACTCATGGATTCATAAAAATAATGTATTATAAACATTTATTTAAAATATCTATACACTGTTTATTTTACAATATATTTATCTAATAATTTTATAAATAATACAATTTTATATTTTACATGATATACATATAATATACATATAATATAGATTTTACATATTTTTACAAAATATACATATTTTACAATAAATATATATTTATTATTTACAATGATATTTTATAATGTCCCCATGGTAATGTATCAGTGGTTTCAGGTATGATATACCGCTTGTCATCGTAAGGACTTAGAGCAATTTTCGTCTCGCGAATGGTGTATACTTCATGCAATTTCGATCTTATACATGACTGACTACGTATCATTTCAATCTCTTCATTCAAACACCGCGTGTAATCATCAAACGTTATCGTTCTCGCGACAACGTTACTCTTGACACCTTTTACTTTTTTGGTATCTTTCTTACCATCCACTCGTAATGCATACATTTTTGCTCTAAGTCCTACAAATTCAGTCATTATCGTACCGTTATTTTCATCTTTCATTAGACCTGGCACCTTTTTATTCACAAGCGGTATACCGTACGCATTGTCCGCAGTGTAATCGCTCGTATCAAATTTGCTTACGTCGCGCTTTATATTCTCATATACGTCTTCGCACTCAATGTGATATATAAGACTGTCTGTGTCGGTGTACATTACCCGACATTTATTTCGATACAGTGGCGACATGTATTCATGATGAAATTCGTATAAACATGTCTTCGAAATGTCGAGTATGCACATACCGACATAGATTGGTTTATAAAATTTTACCTCGAGTTTGTGTAATTCTATGGCAATTAAATTTTCCGAAAAGATGCTTCTGCTGTGAAAATTTGATTTCGCAATCATTGCCTCTGCACCGTATCTCCCTTCCCATTGTGTGATGAGTTTTACATCAACACGATTACGCACATTTTCCATCGTTTTGCCGAATACTGCATTATTCATCAATTTGTATAAATTTTTTTCGAAATCATTTTTTGCTTGCATTCTAAATTGTGTATTAAGTTCGATATAATTTCGAAGCCATGGAGATTGCGCGAATTGTAATATGCGATGTATTTTTGTAACTTGAAGACCGTGACGCGTACATTGCTGCAGGTTGCGGTAGTGTATCACGTAACGCTTTTTATCATATAATGTCGCGAGCAGCTTATCTTCCCGCTTGCCTGGTGGCTTGTCGCGTGTCGGGCAAAACGGTAGATCAGTGTGCGCATCGTGAATACATTGTGGATATTCTAAATCTACTTCAAGGATGTAGCCTGTAGGCGAATCGAGCGCGATAGATGATAAATTGAAACTAGACATGTCATCGACCCATCGAAAATCTGCATATGGTAATGGTTGACACATTGCCCATCCATACAAATTATTTACATCGAAATACATTAGATACGAAGATGGTTTCGATGAATCGTACGACTGCATGTACTTGTTATTAGCGTGTGCATATCTGTTTGAACATTGACTTAGACCGCCGCGTATACCCCGTTCGATAAACATAACCATGTCGATATCGGTAAGCAATTCGAACGTAATATTTGTATGTTTTAACATGGCATCCCACGTATACCCGGGGAGAGTATAGTAATACGCGGGGTCGAGCCCATAACTCTCGATACATTTATCCCGGAAATTCAAAAATGTCAGCTAATAACAAGACGTCAGTTTTTAAATACAGATCGCTATATTCGCCCAGCGTTCGAATGGAGAACCGCTCCCATACGTTTTCGGCGTGCGCGTAATCGTTCTCGGATACAGTGTCGCCGGTCAAGGAACTATAAAACGATTCGCGCGGTGGTAGACACGTATCATGCAATCTTTCAAAACAATTGATGTATTCATACGGAAAGACACCTTTCCGTGTTAATAAATTGAAATTTTCGGTAAATAAATTTTGAAATTCCGATTGTAAAATTTTGAGTTTGTCTTTATTCAAAAAAGATGCCAATTTGTCGAGACTTGTTGTGAGAAATTTATATGAATCGATGAAACGTAATTTAATATTTCTGGATTTGTCTTCTGCAAATTGAACATTTTTTGTAAATGATATATATTTTTCTTTAGTTATTGGAAGTAAATCGATTCCCCCTTCGAACGCTGTAGCTATTTCCTTAATTATGAAATGTGAGTCGTAACCGGATAAATTATGAAATACTATTGGAATACAAAAAGAGTTTTTATAATTTAGATTACAATTTGAGTGCGCGGGACCTCTGTACCGCCCGGTCAGATGGCAATAATCGTGTACGCGTGTATCGTCATCTTGCATGAATGGTTTCTCACATATATGACAATGTGTTGCGCTATGAAATTTTTCCCGCTCGTCTGATGTTAAATTTACCATGGGGACATTAGTTGCTAAAATATTCTTTACGCGTATCGTTAAATTTTGTAGTTGTTTGGAAAACCACGAAACGCAATCTACACTACGACGAGAATAATATTCGGGTAACGAAACGTCATATGAGCAATGTACATAATATGCTATACTAAATACTTGGTGATGTTGGTATAAATTCTTTTCTTCTTCCTTCTTATCCGTCTTTGTCAGCACACATTCGAGGTCGGCGTATACAACAAAAGGAAGTCGCTCTTTGTGATTAAAGTTGTTGAACGCGAGCCACTTGTCCTTATCGCTCGGTAATCGGATAGCACAGGCATTCATCTTGCGACAGTCGATGGCATGCGCTTGCAACTTGTCTTCCGAATGGAAATAGTGTAAGCATCTGTAAAAACAAATAATTAGTTTTTTTTTCATATATAATTTATAATATATATTTTATATATTGCGTTTTTAATTAAATATACGTACGGCTCGCAGATATATTTTTGACCATTATGTTTGCTCAGTTGTGAGCTCACGAGCCGGGAGAGATTCTTGATCCACGTGAAATGACCTACGCTGTTGTGATCTTCCACGTAAAGTAGGTTGACATCCTTGTCTTTCTTTTGCTCGCTGAGACGTATCGAGACAATGTTCTTTTCTTCGATGCTGTACACGTTGATTGAGATGTTATTATGAACTTCAAACTTTTTAATTTGATTAATAGTCACTGGAAACTCAATGTCCTGGAGATTCAGCACTGTTGTGTAATGTGGATACGAAGATTTGTGATCCGCGTGTCTTTCAGCGGGATACAGTGCAGCGACCACAGCCCACGCGAAACATGCTGTGTCTTTTGATTTCACGTTAATCATTGCTCTCTTCATCATAATCTCCCGCGGCAATTTAATATGGCATCCCGCGTGCATTGGATTATACTTGTTTATATTTACAATTAAATTGATTATTCGCGACAATGCCCAACCACTATCGCGTTCCTGAAATTCTTCTAGTGATGCTAGCGTGGGCTCGATAATGCGGCGCTCGTACCATTCACGCAAATCGGAGGTGCGAAAGATTTCACAGTTTTTCGTATTGATAGTTTTATTGGCGTGTTTATCACCCGACACAAACTCACCATTAAACATAGTGTTCACTTTCACACTAGTGTGTTTTTGCAACACTTTTGCACGTGTCCGATCACAATGTCTTTGGCCTCCTCTAGAAATTGACGAGGTTCGATGTGATTGCTGTTTATCACCGCACCAGTCAAGATGCGACTCTCGAACGCCGTATCAATCTCTCGCCATATGAGTCCGACGTCTCGCGAACTGCTTCCAGCACCTGCGTGTATAAAACGTCTGCGTACCGAATTCTTCAACCCTTCGAGACGCGCGATTTGGGAGACAAGCGATTGTCGAACTCCGATCGGTAATCGTGGACGTTTTATTCGACTTTGTTCTTCCAGTGATTCGATGTATTCGTCACATTGCTGCTCCCACACAATATATTCTTCAACCGAATTCACCCTTGTGGCTTGCTCCAACAAACTTGCTTCCAATTGTGCCATATTTCTTTACTCGAGATGCTCTTGCTGAACCTCTGACAATGATACTAACATAGTATACCTCTTTACCATCCTTTTTATTTAATCGTAGAGATCATTGGCACTCGAGTATGTTGCACTTTGTGATTTTGTTACGTACGAATGATGTATCGACCTTGAAATTGATACATTTTTTGCACATTTCGCGAGATTCATCTCAAGATGAGAGCGGTCGTACATTGGCGCTTGAAAATTTTGAATATGCTGCATTTTGAACACCTGGGGATGATATCATAGCAGCCGTATATTGGCGCTTGAAATTTTAGATATGTTGCATTATTTTACATCTAATAATTCATCTGAGGATGATGTCATAGCGGTTAAACATTGGCGATTGTGTTACATTTTTGCAAATCGGATAATTGTGATTTTGCCACATACGGATTACGCAATAGTATCAACGCTTGAAATTGATTTTTGCACATTTCGTGAAATTCATGTCAAGATAATAGCGGCAGTACATTGGCACTCGTGATACATCTTGCAAATCAGATAATTGTGATTTTGTCATGTATGGATTACGCAATAGTATTAACGTTTGAAATTTATTTTGCACATTTCGTGAAATTCATCTCAAGATGATAGCGGCCGTGCATCGGCCATGAAATTTGGATATGTTGCATTATTTTACATCTAATATTTCGTTGAGGATGATGTCATAGCAGCCGTACATCGAAAATTGGTGATTTTGTCACGTACAAATGATTTCATAGCAGCCATACATTGGCGCTTGAAATTTTGGATATGTTGCATTATTTTACATTTAATATTTCGTTGAGGATGATGTCATAGCAGCCATACATTGGCGCTCGTGATACATATTGCAAATCGGATAATTGTGATTTAGTCACGTACGGATGATGTCATAGCAGCCGTGCATCGGCCTTGAAATTTTGGATCTTCTTCTTCTTCTTCCTCGTCGTATCTTCATGCCTGAAGAATCGTGACATTATGGTCATGTGCAGTGGCGAACCACCGTCGTCCAACGTTGGCGGTCTTCCGCCTCTCGGAGATTCTTTTGCAATGGTTGGCCCGTGATCTCTTTTATTTGATCTAGCCAGCGCGATGGAGAACGGCCTCTAGGTCTCCTCCCTTCAACCTTACCCTGCACTATCAGTTTTTCTAAGTTATCCTGGTTTCTTCGTGTGATGTGACCGAAGTATTGGAGAACTCGTCTGCGGCATATAGTGGACAGTCGGTCGGTGACGTTAAGTTCATTAAGAATTGACAGGTTCGTTCTTCTTGCCATCCAAGGGATGCCTAGCATCCTTCTCCAGCACCACATCTCGAACGCGTCTATGCGGTGTCTGTCCGCCGCCTTGATGGTCCATGCCTCCGCTCCGTATGAAAATATAGAGAACACCAGGGACCGCACCAGGGCTATCTTTGTGTTTTTTGTTATTTGTTTGTCTACCCATATTCTCCTGAGGTTCGCCATGGCTGTTCGCGACATTGTTATACGCCTTCTTATCTCCGCTTCGCGTCCTCCTATGTTGGTAATTAATGATCCTAGGTAGATAAACTCTCTGACCATTTCCACGTCTGGGAGTAAATTGTTCAGTTGTATCGTGTTGCCCCTGTCAATCAGCATGAGTTTGGTCTTCTCTAGGTTGATATCTAGACCTACTTTATTGCTTTCCTTGGTAACTAGTTCCAGCATTTTGGCCATTTCCTCTTCGTTTTTCGCTATTAAGGTGGTGTCATCAGCGTATCGGAGATTATTTATGTTTTTGCCGTTGATTATTATTCCTCCGTCGTCTCCCTCTAGGGCGCGTCTCATTATATATTCGCCGTAGACGTTAAATAATCTAGGTGACAATATGCAGCACCCCTGTCGCACCCCTCTATGTGTTTTAAAGGCGTCCGATCTTTTGCTCTCTAGTTTAATAACTGCCGCACTATCCTCGTACAAATTGCTTATCAGGGTCACTATATGATTCGGGACTCCCATTTCCCTTAGCACTTTCCATAGGTCTTTCCATCTTACGCAGTCGAACGCTTTCTTGTAGCACTATGAAGCACAGGAACATAGGCGTATTAAATTCGCGTGATTTTTCTACCAGTTGACGGATGTTAAATATTTGATCTCTAGTTCCTCTACCTTTAACGAATCCGGCTTGTTCAGGAGGGATTTGGTGTGACAGATATTTTTGCAATCTTCGGTCGATTATTCTAAGTAGTACCTTGCTAGCATGGGATATCAGAGATATTGTGCGATAATTTTGGCATTTTCGTGTGGACCCCTTTTTATGGATGGGGATGACGACAGATTTGGCCCAGTCCTTAGGCCAATGGCCCGTCTGCCAGACTTTATTACAGATGTCATGAATTATCCTGGTGCCCTCTTCTCCCAGCAGTTTTATCTTCTCGGCGGAGACTTCATCCAACCCGGGTGCTTTGTTTGATTTAAGATGTGTTATGGCCTCTTCCACTTCTCTTTTCAGTATTGGTGGCTCCCGATCGTTTGTCGCATTTATCGCTTGTTCCTCGTTTTCTGCCGTCGTTTCTTCTTTGTACAGTTCTTCGCAGTACTGCCTCCAGCGCTCTAGTATGTCTTTGTTTTCCCATAGAATCTTGTCGTTCTTATCTTCGATAGCTGATGTCCTCGGATTGAATTTCCGTGTTAGTTCTCGAACTTTCCTATATAGATCGCGGGTGTCGTTGGAGTTTTGGTGTTCTTCGATTTCTCTGCAGATTTTCTTTATGTAATTATTTTTGTCTTGTCTGCATTCTCTTTGTATTCTTCTGCACAAATTTTTATACGTATCCCTTTGTGCCTGTGTTGTCAGTCCTTTCTTTTTTACTAGTTTCCGTTCCTCGATAGTGTCGAGGGTGCGTTGCGTTATCCAGATTTTGTTGGATCTGTTAGGATGGTTTGGTTTGCGTTGGAGTGTTTCCGAGGCTGCTTTAATAATCTTTTTGAGTTTTTCCCATTCTTGGTCCGGGTCTTGTGTGTTTATGATGTCCGCTGTGTCGCTGGCCAACTTGAAATAGTTCCTTATTAGAGTCGTTGATTGCAATTACTTTATGTGGTTGGCGGATGTTTTTCAGGCGAAGTCTGAACTTCATTACCAGTAGCTGGTGGTCAGCTCCGCATTCAGCACCGGGATAAGTTTTGCAGTTTAGGATGGAGGATTTCCATCGTGATCCAACCATGATGTAATCTATTTGGTTCCTATATCTGTTACCGGGAGACCTCCATGTGTATAGTCTTCTAACATGATGTTGGAACAATGTGTTGGCCACCGTTAAGTTGTGTTCCTGGCAGAACTGAAGCATTCGGTCTCCCCGGTCATTTCTGGTCCCCATGCCGAAGCGTCCTATCACTTCCCTAAGTTGCTGGTCTATCATGGTTGTATGTCCAACCTTCGCATTCACATCCCCCATCACCACTAGAATTTCGTCTCTAGGGAGGTCATTTATAGTATTTTCTAGTTGTTCGTAGAATGCTTCTATGGCTTCCTCTGTTGACTGCGCCGTTGGAGCATATACTTGTATAACATTGATGTTCAGTGGATGTGAATTGATCTTTAGTGTCATAATCCTATCGTCGACCGCCTTGTAACCCAGGCCAGATCTGTTAGCTGCACTGGAAAGCAGCAGAGCCACTCCGTTTCGGCTCTCCGAGTTGTGACCCGAGAAATATATGGTATTTCCAAGTGAAGTGATGAAGTGCCCCTCGCTCCTCCAGTGTGTCTCGCTCAGTCCTACTATGTCCAACTTGAGGGACTGGATTTCTTTTTCGACAGTGTACAGTTTCCCGCTTTGTAGGAGCCCTCGAGTGTTCCATGTGCCTATCTGTAGTTTATTGCGCAGATTTACTCCGTTTCGTGTGGCATCATTCAAAGCAGCTCCCCCCGGAGATCTGATTGGGGAGCTATTTAGCCCTCCGGAAAATTTTACGTTGAATGAGGCCATAATGTTCTCTTGGAAAATATAATGAAGGTGGTTTCCCGTTTCCTTCCTTCATGGAGTCAGGATAGTGAAAGGGATGTGTCAATATTGGATAGGATTAAGGGTGGGACATGGACCCCCAGGGGAAGGGAGATTGGGGGATGCCATGGGCTCGCGGCGGCAGGGTCGCCGTCGCCCTGAAGTAGGTCTGTCCTCTACTGGGATCGTAGAGGAGTACCCACCCGCTACCAAAGTATAAGAAATTTTGGATATGTTACATTATTTTACATCTAATTTTTCGTTGAGGATGATATCATAGCAGCCGTGCATCGGCGCTTTGATGATTGGTTAAAAATAATTTTGCGTCAGCAATAATCCCCACCCCATTGCTTTGTATCAATAAAAACTTGTAATAATGATTTAGTATTGTATCAATCACTTATGCGAAAGGTTCTTTTAAAAATGTACTCCGCCGGAAGCAGCATGAATTATTACGTTCCAATACAAGAAATTCCTAAGAATACAAGTAAGTTTCAATTCTTTTTTGTCAAATAATGATTTTTAAATAATGATTTTTAAATAATTTTTGAAATATTGTTTTAATTATTTTTATAGCATTCAACGTGCGACTCGTATACTTGGGCGAAGATATGCTCTAACCGCAACATCCTATAAATATTTGGAAATAGGAATCAGCGTTGGAGCTGTATCATATGTGGAATTAGCTCTTGGTGATAATCGAGGCAACCACATAATATTACCTATTGAAACATGGATATCACTAATGCGGAAACGCGCGGACATTGAACGATTTTTACAATCATCTCAAACTCCATTATGGATTCGAGATCTAACAATAGAAATTGTTAAAATATCGGATTCAAAAATTGTAAAATTAACATTATCCAATAATTTTTTATATATGAAGCCTTCGACTCTATTACATTTATTTGAGTTTGAAAAATGTATAGATCATGTGTATTTCTGGTTGTGTGAAAATACTCATCTTGTGAATGAAAAATTTAAACAATTTGCAACTATTTTACAACGCAATAATATTACTAATGTATGCGATGCATACATTAGTAATATTATTGCGTTGTAAAATAGTTGCAACTGTAAAACTGTAAAAGCGATACGCGAAAGTGATGCGTACGATAGCGAATCACTCATAGATTGTGAAATATTAACATGTGCTGTAAATGATGTTTTTTATGATTCTTGTAATAAATAAATTTTTATTGATAAACTGTGAATTTAATTATTTCTTTCCCGCCCCTGTTCTATATGTATATGAATAGTATGATGTGCACATGCATTATTAGCAAAACTCTTTGGAGATGTAGAAAAATGATGAGCTAGATGATACTCCAATTAGAACAGAGCGATGAAGAGAGATGTAGAATTAAAATCAAGAGGGGAGCAACATTATAATATATGTATCGTGTCATAGAGTAGCAGACTTGTACTCAAGTGCTGTGTGAAAGCATTAAACGTAAAATATACTCTAATTGAAGGGAAAACGTGTTGTAAAGATGTCAACTCTGGAGGAATACATTGCATCGCTGGAAAAAGATGTGTTGGTGATTGCTGCTGTTTTGGAAAAAAAAAATTTTACAGTGCGTCCGACTGAAAGTGATAAAGTGAGTTATCTGTCCTGGGAGTTGGAGTGTGATGGATGTATCGATTTGTTAGAAGGAAAATACCCACAAGAACTAATGAGAATTTTCGGAATGAAAATCAACTCCAAGAAATTATTGATCGGAGATTTGCAGTCACGGACCGCTCGAATCGCGCGACTTGAAGAAATAAGAAGATCGCTACGCAGACGTTACTTAAGCGTAGATACCAATGTTCCAGCACTATCTACAAACACTCCAGTAAATTCAATCGTGCAGGCAATACACGGGCGCGAAATAGGTTTCAAAAAACGTCACACGGAAAACCTGTATGATTGCATCTTTACGCATAATTTGTATCATTCTCCACTCGACTATTTTGATTGGCGAGTTCAAAATTTCTATGTAACAGAACTCAATCCTGGTTGTATGGCAAACGAGTTTTGGTAATCTGTGTAAGTCTCATTAATTTTATAACTAAATTAAAATATTTAAAAATTATTAAATTAATTAATAAAAAAAAACTTTTTTCTGTTATGCAGGAGTCTTTCACGGCCGCCTCGCAGCCACCGCCCCACCGCCACCTCGCAGCCACCGCCCCACCGCCACCTCGCAGCCACCATCGTGCTGCTGTATATATTTTATTATATATTTTTATATTATTGTATTATTATATTTTACATTTTATATTAATTTATATTTTATATTCATATTTTATATTATTCTTATATTCGTATTTTTCATCATTCTTATATTTTTACACACACACACACACACACACACACACACACACACACACACAACGCACACACAACGCACACACATTTTGTAAATACATACACACACACACACACAAAATTGTATAATTGCACACACAGTTGTAAATAAACATTATTTTAAATATTAAATAAATGTATTTATTTTAGAATAGGTCCTCTCTCCTTTCCTCCTATTAAAATCTTATTAATTTAAAAAAATATTTAAAAAAAAAAAAATATTAAGAGAAAAAAAATATTAATTAAAAAAAAATTCTCTCTTGTGTACGCCTTTCGCGCTCTCCTTCGCTGCATCAGCTCTCGCGCTCTCCATCGCCGCATCATCTCGCAACATCTCTCTCTCGCTCTTGCATATACGCCTCGCTTGCGTCATCTCTCTCGCGTGCGCCTCGCGCTCTCCTTCGCGAACGCCTCGCGTCATCTTGTCGCTGCGCTACCTCGCACTATCTCGCGACCGCTATCTCGCGACCGCTATCTCTCTCGCTCTTGCATATACGCCTCGCTGCATCATCTCGCTACCTCTCCATCGCCGCATCATCTCGCGACCGCTATCTCTCTCCTTCGCATGCGTCTCTCTCGCGACATCTCTCTCACGTGCACCTCGCGCTCTCCTTCGCGTCATCTCCTTCGCATTCCCCTCTCCCCGCGAACCCCTCGCCCGCAAAGCTCCACGCGGTCTTTTGCGGATTCCTCTCTCCCCGCGGACCCCTCGCGGTACAACGCGGACGCCTCCCCCTCCCCAGGGACCCCTCGCGGTACATCGCGGACGCTTCCCCCTAGCTGCGGACCCCTCGCGGACCCGGCTCCAAAATCGCGGACGCTCCCCCTCCCCGCGTGACGTCATTCCCCCGCGCCCGCGGAACGGGGTGAATGACCTAAACTGGGTTAGAACTCTCATACTAACACTACTTACACACGTTTTTGATTTAGTTTTAAATAAAGGATTGAAGAAGAAAAAGGAACAAGAATAAAAAGTCATGGATCAACAAAAGGAAAAGATAAAAAATGCGAATAAACGTTCGTCTCAAATTATTTTAAAGGAATCCTCTCCTAACAGGTAAATTTATTGATATTTTTACTTTTATTAATATTTTTATTTATGTATTTTTTAATTAATGTTACATTGCTAATTTTATTAATTAGAATCGATTAATAGTTTTTCAGTTTTAGTAATTAAAGTTATTTTTATAATTGCTTTTTCATATAAAAGATTCTTTTTTATAAATTTTTTAAAAATTTGTAATATAATAATCTTTTTTAAATAATATAAATGCAATAGCTTATAACTGCATGACAAAAGTTTTGTAAAATATATTTTGATAAATCATATTATATTCATATATGCTACTCATTTACAGCATACTTGACAAGCAACAGGAAATTTCTGCATTAAATGCAAATAATAATTTGGAAAGTAAGAAACAAGAAAGTACAACTCCGAATCAAAATAATAATGTGGGAACCAACAGACAAGAAATTTCTTTTCGCAATGAAAATGATGAATTGGAGACAATTTGTTTTGCATCGGATGAAATGTTAGAATCGGTACAATTCGAAGATTCTACTGTGTGAGTTTACATTTTTAATTTATATTTAATATATTTTAACTTTTTATTTAATTATATAATTATTGTGCAAACTTTTACAATTGTCTTAAATATATTATAACATTAATTAATAGAAGACTTTTTATTAGATTATTTTAAACGAAAATTTTAATAACGAAATAAATATATTTTAATATAATCAATTGTTTTTAAAATTCGCACTATCAGAAATTGTGTAACATATAATTGTCAAAGCTATAATTAAAAAAATGTTATAAATGAATGATATTTATTACATTTTTGTTAATAATGTATTGTTTTAGAAAGCACGTTATTGAATACGTAATTTGATTCAAATATTTTTAATTTGTAAATTGTTATAATTTTGATGCACACATATTTATATCAAAATTCATGTTACAATAACTTTAAAATTTTCTTTTTGACTAATTATTAACAGTTGTTGTGATCACATTATGTGTATATATTTGATTCTTTATTAAATAAGAAATAATTATCTATTATTGTAATTAAAAAATATTGTAACGTAATATCTAATATTTTGATTTAGAATATTTACAAAATTAATTTACA
Source organism: Prenolepis imparis (assembly GCF_030444845.1). NCBI lineage: Eukaryota > Metazoa > Arthropoda > Insecta > Hymenoptera > Formicidae > Prenolepis > Prenolepis imparis. The sequence goes on from NW_028141160.1 coordinate 5,617,331, forward strand.
AAATTTACAATATTTTAATATACAAATTAAAAAGTTATATTATCAAGTTCATTAAAAAAATTTATTTAGAGAAATCGTTGGTTTTATCGATGAAATCGATGGTCCAAAATTAGTTGGCAAATCTCAACAATATCAACTGTTAAAATTTTTGGTTAATAACAATAGCCAACATCGCATTCAGGTAGTTGCATGGAACGCAGAAATTGATCGCGTAAAATTTCACATACAACCAAATCGAGTAAGCTATACATTTTTATATGTTCTTTAATTTTTATAATATTTTATATTTTTTAAATTAAAATTATTATACTTATCATTTTATTATAAGGTTTTTTAAAATTTTTTATTCCAATATAGTATATATTACAAAAGAATAGTGTTAGATTAATATTAATTTAATATTTAATTTAATAATACTTATTAATTTTTTAGATTGTGCATATTGACGGAGCCAAGGCTAAGAGAATAAAAATGCTAGAATTTAACAAAGGTACACTCCCATACGAACTAATTATTCATTCCAACACTGTTATAAATACTTTGGGTAATTTTAATCTTAAAAAAATTATTCAATCGGTACAACCACAAATGGTGGAATTGCATGACCTATCTGAACATCTTAATTCATGCATTAGTAAGTGTTTATATGTATATAATACATTATTATAATATGGTTTATTATATATATATATATATATATATATAAACATATGCAAAAATGTATCTACAAATATAACTATGTTTTTATATATTTTGTATATATTTTTTTTATTTTTATACTATTTATTAATTTTTATAATTTTTTATAATTTTAATTTTATATAATTATGGGATTATAATATTTTCTATAAATTATTGTTACAGTTTTATGATAAACTGAAAATTAATAAAGTCAATAAAATCTATTTTAGTTACACGTGGATACATCAAGACAAATTTTAAGTTTTTAAACAGTTTTAAGACGATAGGTAGCGGTTCTATTGCGGATAAAACACATAAATTGGAGATACAGATAACTAATTATGATGATGATGTTTTTTTACAATTAGATAAGGGACAATTCATTGAAATTAAAGGATATGTAAAAATTATGAGTAAGCTGTATAAATAATTTTTGAAATTTCGAAAAATATAATAATTGTGACTATCACTTATATTATAATTTTGTTATTTAGATGACGTATTTTATTTGGAAGTTGAGAATTCGTCTGATATACAGCAAATAGGAGAGGAAAAATTATCCTTTCAACAATTGTTGTTGGGTACAAAACCGATTATGAAAAAAATATCGAATGAAGATAATTTAGGATTACCACCTTGTAAAATTATTCGGAAATAATAATGATAAGGTTTTTTTTTATTTTAATAAATAATATATAATATTTCTAACACTTAAAAATTTTTTTTTTTAATTTGTTCACAGTATTTGGCTATAATTAGTTTTACTTTCATGTAATTAGCGAAATTATTTTACGTACTGTTCTAGGGGTGCTATATATAGTATCTGATTTAATTTTTTTTCGAACTTTAACAATAATAAAATATAATAATAATATTTTAAAGATATTTGTATATAATATATAAATAATTAAAATATTTAATAAATAGAAAGATGTCATAATACGTTGTATAAATGATAATTTTTTTAATATAATGAATTTTTTTAATATAATGAATTTTTTTAAATAATACAATGTAAATTATTAGCAATAAATTCAAGGTTATTTCCTTAGCTCGTGTATTGCAAAGCAAATATAAGCACAGTTGTAAAGTAAGGCCTACTGAACGAGCAAATAAATGGATATATGATAGTCAGAATATAGAATAATACAATGTAATATAATATAATTGATTAAATAAAATAAAATTTTATTTAGAATATATTAATAAGCAAATTGCATTAAAGCAGTCCTGTAATTAATAGAATTTTTTGCACTTTAATATTGTATATATATTACATATGGAGTTGTATGATTTCATATTTGTAGGAATAAAGAGATCTTATTCATTTTTATTTTTAGTTTAAGAAAAAGTTTTTGCATCATAATATTCAAATTCTATAGTTGAAGCGTTAATTTTAATGCGGTTGAAAGATCGAGTACAAATTCTCTTAGAGAATAAAAATATGAAAATTGGAGAAATATTTTTCTTTTTTTTCATAAATTTCTGCATAATTGTATTTCATTCTATTTTATTTATTAAATTTCATAACATTTATATTAAATGTATCTTTAACTCTTCACGCTGGAAGTTGCAAACCCATGTAGAATCGTATAATTATAGACCTCTCTTCACGCTGAAAGTTGCAAACCCATGTAGAATTGTATAATTATAGACCTCTCTTCACGCTGAAAGTTGCAAACCCATGTAGAATCATATAACAAAAAAATAAGACAAAACACATAAAAAACAGAATTAAAAATTAATACAAACATTAAAAATTAAAAAATTATTAAAATTAATACAAATAAAAAAAATAAAAAAATTGTAATTAAAAAAACTAGGCGCTGCTAAATTAAACAATATGCTAAAGTTAATGTTAAAATTTAGCAGCGCCTAGTATTTTTAATTAAAATTTTTTTATTTTTTTTTATTTGTATTAATTTTAATAATTTTTTAATTTTTAATGTTTGTATTAATTTTTAATTCTGTTTTTTATGTGTTTTGTCTTATTTTTTTGTTATATGATTCTACATGGGTTTGCAACTTTCAGCGTGAAGAGAGGTCTATAATTACACCTTTAAAAAAAAGGTAAAAAAAGGCACCTAGTTAAGGGCACGCCAGTAACAAAAATTAACCATTGCAAACCCATATAGAATCGTATTAAAAATTATCCATTGTAAACCCATGTAGAATCGTACTACAAAAGTAATGATATCAAAAAAAAAATTGCGCCAAGTGAAAGTAGAAATTGTACTAGTGGAAAATTAAAGTTGCAAACATATAGAGTCGTATAATGAACCAGTAAAAATTTAAATTTGCAAACCTCCCCCATGTAGAATCGTACCATAAAAAACTTATCTTTTTAAAAAAAAGATAAACAAGATGCCAAGTCCATGCGCCATGTGAAAAAGTGTTACACAAAAAAGTATTTTTAAATAAAAAAATCTGTCAATTGACAAAAATTTATGTTCTAAAATTAATATCTTTACAAAAAGTAATGTCCAAAAATTGCACGAATAAATAAACATTTTTACAAAAAATTAAAATTTAAAAACTTATGCAAATTGTAACGACGCCCCCGCGTCGTTCCCGACCGTCCATCCGTCGGAAGGCTGCGCCCGGCGAACACCGGCCGGGCAGGGCAGCAGGCGCTGAGCGCCACATTTAATTAGTCAACCGTTAAACACGGTTCCCCGAAAACGCCCGACGCGCGCCGAAATAAGCCGAGGATTATCACCCCCACTCCCTCTCCTTCGATCCAGCCTCCGATCCCGTTACTCGATCCATATAAAAAGAGAGCTCGCGATAAGAGCTCTCTCAGATACCGTTCCGACTCCGTCGTATCGGAGAATCCTTCCGCCCGGAAAAAGAGCCCGAGGTAGACGCGTACGCTGCCTCTGCGGAGATAATCTCCGTGCTCCGAACTTCCGGCTTCCGCCTCCACCGTCCCCCGACTTCGAGGTAGAGGGTACTCTATCTCCCCCGAGCTATTCTCGGGAGTCCGGGGTTCCGACCGCACCCCGCAAACAGCGCGCTGACGTCAGCGAGTGGAGCTCCGCCGCCTTCGTCGAGGGTTCTCGACCGTCAGTGCGTTCCTCCCCCCGCCACCCATACGGACGGCCGTGACACGCCGATTCGTCGCGTCCACGCCGAAATCACGGTCCGCGAAATCCGGCCGACAAAGCGGCCGACTCATACGCGCGCCGTTCGATTGCGCTCTCTTCGATATATCGAAGAGAGCGGCCGCTCTCAGCTGACGCGTTTTTCTACTCGCGCCGACTCGCGCCGCGACAACACCGAGCGCCCCGCTCGCCGCACCGACCCCGCGTCTCGCGGGCGACGTAAACACTCCGAAGCGATTTAAAGACCCGCATAATACACGGGCTTTAACGACCGGCGTTACACACCCACACACGCACACACACGCACACTTGTACATACAGACACCTAAATTAATAAAGTACATTTGTTACTAATAACCGTTACGTTCGTTGTCTCACCCTTTTTACGAGCCCTGATCCCGACCGAGTTATTCCGAGCTCGCGAAAAGCGACCGTTACATTTGGCGCCCGAACAGGGACCGTTCCGTCCGTTGTGAGACACGAACCTTGCGGTTGTATTGCGCTCGCGCTGTTTTTTTGTTTCGTCCGTACTTTCTTTTGTTTCTTTCTCCCGGTCACGAACACCGAACCCACGGTCACGCCACGATGCCAAAAGCGTGGATTTACCGAGTACCGAAGGAACAATTAGTTTCGATCGTCACCGCGGCCGGCCTCGACGCAACCGGCACCCTCGATGACCTCCGTAGGCGCATGAGCCGTCACATCGACGAAAACTTTGCCGAATACGCGACTGCGGAAGACGACGGGGCTGAACTCCTCACCCCGCCGCCGGCCATCCATGTGCGGCCCCCGACACCGCCGCCTGGGGGGACCGCAGGGGGCCCCTGCCGTCCGATGACGCGAAGGTCATCAACCAGATTCGGAAGTGGGGATGCCCTTTCGACGGACGCGACCCCGTGGCCTTCCTTGAGCGCGTCCGCGAACTAAACACCGGTTACGGGTACACCGGCCGACAGCTACTTAGGGCGTTACCCGAACTCTTACGCGGCGATGTCCTGCGGTACCGCAATACGCGCGACAACTGGTCCGAATGGCACGATTTCGAACGCGATTTTAACGCACACTTCCTACCGCGACGATACAAAGCCACGCTCCGCCGCGAAATTCTGGAACGCCGGCAAAAATCGGGGGAAAAATTCGCTACGTACGCCACGGTGATGATGACGCTGATGCGTCGCGCGGGCGGTTTCTCTCGCGGCGAGCAGCTCGAACGCATTTATGAGAATATGCATCCCGAGTACAAGTTCTACGTGCGGATTGACGACGTGGCGAACCTGTCGGAACTACATGACCGCGCCGCGGAATACGAAGACATCGAGCAGGAACGAAGTCAGATGCGGAAGAGCGAGAAATCAACGAGCGAACGGCCCTCCGTAGCAGCCGTATATAATTGCGAGGAAAGTTGCTGGCGCTGCAAGCAGCGCGGACACACCCGGTTTAATTGCAAGCGCCCCGCGAAGAAATTTTGTTCGCAATGCGGACGCGATGGGGTACTCACCTCGCAGTGCCACCCACCACGAACAGGAAACGCCAACGGGGCCGAGGCCGAGCGGACCGGCACTCGCCCCGACACCAGGATCGCGACGTAACTTTCTCGCCGCGACCCCACCTGACCGTCCGCATACACGGGAGGCCCTTCAAGGCCCTGCTAGATTCGGGGGCCGAGATTTCGTTCATCAACACCGCCACGGCCGAAGCCGTTCGGACCTGGGGCTACGTAGAGGGCACGAACGCCGGGCAAGTGCAACTGGCCGATGGCACATACGCGGAAATACCCGGCTATGTGACACTGCCGATTCAAGTCCGAGACCGCCCCTACCGACACGAATTCGCCATCCTACCGACTCTCGACAGCGAGTTACTGATCGGCATCGATCTATGGGGAAAGCTCGGGATCACCATCACCCCACCGCGCGCCGACCCGTGTCAGCACACCCCGCAGTACAGCTTGACCACTGGACTCGCGAGCCGCACGCCGGCCGAGGACCGCCGCCGCACGACCTTACTACAGCACGAACTCGCGTTATTTGAAGACGTCCGCGGGCCAACGACCCTCGCGCGGCACCACATCCGGTTAAAAAATCCGACGCCGATCAAGCAACGATACCGCCCTCGTAACCCCGCGATGCAGGCCGTTATCGACGCCGAAGTGGCAAAGATGGAGGAGGCCGGGATTATCGAACCCTCCAAAAGCGCGTGGAGCTCACCCATTGTGGTCGTCCGGAAAAAGGATGGCAAACACCGGTTTTGCATCGACTTTCGACGCGTGAATGACGTCACGGATAAGGACGCGTATCCCCTGCCGCAGATCACCGCGACCCTCGACAAGTTACGAGGAGCCCGTTACCTCACCACGCTCGATCTCAAAAATGGCTACTGGCAGGTACCGCTCGCGCCGGAGAGCCATCCGATTACCGCGTTCACTATTCCCGGGAAGGGGTTAATGCAGTTCCGGGTGATGCCGTTCGGCTTGCATTCCGCGCCGGCTACGTTCCAACGCCTGCTCGATACGGTTCTGGGACCGGAACTCGAGCCCCACGTATTCGTGTACTTGGATGACATTATCATCATCAGCCGCACCTTCGACGAACATCTCGAACTGCTCACCGAGGTTTTCCGCCGGTTGCGCGACGCACGATTACGGCTGAACCCCGAGAAGTGCAAATTTTGCGTCGACCAGTTGAAATATCTCGGCCACGTAGTCGATGGACACGGGATTCGAACCGACCCCGAAAAGGTCAGCGCCGTCGCGAACTGGCCCGCACCGCAGAACATTCGGCAAATCCGGCAATTCCTGGGCGTCGCCTCGTGGTACCGCCGTTTCGTGCCGGATTTCTCCACGACCGCCGCGCCTCTCACCCGACTAACGCGCAAAAACGCCCGGTGGAAATGGGGGGACGAAGAAGACGCCGCTTTTCTCGCGCTAAAAAACCGCCTAATCGCCGCCCCCATCCTCGCGTGCCCCGACTTCGCACGCCGCTTCTACCTGCAAACCGACGCCAGTAACCACGGCCTCGGAGCGGTCCTTACGCAGTTTTCCGAGGAAGGCGAACGGGTCATCGCGTACGCGAGCCGCACCCTCAACGGCGCGGAAAGCAATTATAGCGCTACGGAATTGGAATGCCTGGCCATCGTGTGGGGCATCCAGCGGATGAAAGGGTATTTGGAGGGCTACGCCTTTACCGTCGTGACCGACCACCAGTCACTCAAGTGGCTCCAACGTTTGGACTCCCCGACCGGCCGCCTCGGACGCTGGGTTTTCGAACTCCAGCAATACGAGTTCGACGTTAAATACCGCCGCGGAAAACTCAATCGCGTGGCCGATGCGCTCTCCAGATGCCCCGAGGTCTGCGCCGCGCACCCGATCCGATGTCCCTGGTACCGCCGCCTTTACGACACTGTGACGCGACAGGCGCTCCCCGATTACCGCGTCGACAACGGAGTCCTTTACCGCCACATTCTCCACACGTTGAACTTCAAGGACGAGCCCACCGAGGTACAGTGGAAGCAATGCGTTCCGAAGAACCGACGGCGCGCCGTGCTGCAGCAGCTACACACCGCATCCACCGCGGGACACCTGGGGGTAGCTAAGACGGTCGCTCGTGTCGCGGAGGAATATTACTGGCCGGGGATGCTACGAGAAGCCGCGACCTTCGTGCGACAGTGCGAAACCTGCATGGCGCACAAAGCCTTGCAACAAAAACCCGCCGGGTATATGCACGCCGTAGACGTCCGACAACCGTGAGAGCAAGTCACGATCGACCTAGTCGGCCCACTACCAAGATCACGAGCCGGACACACCTGGCTTTTTGTGATGCAGGATCGATTCACGAAATGGACCGAGCTCGTGCCGTTACGCAAGGCGACCGCCGCCGCCGTCACCGACGCGCTGACCACCCGTATTGTCCTGCGCCACGGGCAACCCGATCGCATTATCTCCGACAACGGCACCCAGCTCATCTCCGGCCAGCTCACCGCTCGCCTAACGGCCCTGGGGATCAAACATCGCACCTCACCCGTCCGCGCGCCTCACTGCAACCCGGTGGAACGAACGAACCGCGTAATCAAAACCATGATCGGGGAATATGTCGGACGAGACCATCGAGACTGGGATGCCCGGATCCCCGAATTGCAGTTCGCCTACAACACGGCGTACCACGACGCCACAGGATACACGCCCGCATACTTAAATCACGGCCGGGAACTGCGACGCCCGGAAACGACCGAACGACGACCGACCGCCATCGACGAGCCGGATATAGTCGCTCAGCACCTCCGCGACGCCTATCAACTTGTGCAAGTGCACTTAGCCAGGGCGTTCCAACGCCAGGAAAAATATTATAATTTGCGGCGACGACCGTGGCGACCGAAACTCGGCGACATCGTCTGGAAGAAACAGCATCCGCTGTCACGAAAGGCAGACGCATTCAATGCCAAATTAGCACCCAAATATGTTGGCCCGCTCACGGTACGCCGCATCGTCTCACCCGTAATCGTCGACCTGAAAAGCGCCCACGGCAAATGGTACCGCCATGTACACATCCAGGATTTAAAGCCAGGCCACAATAACAAACCTAACACCGCTAACGGAAACGGGGAAAGAATAAACAATAACACCGACGACCCCGACAATCAGGATGAGGACGACTCCGAAAAATAACGAGCTCACTTTGGTTCGAAACCTTCGAGAGAACGATCGATCATGGAAAAGGATATCATCCAAGCCATAAACGAGCTCCTGGGCGACTCGACCGATGACGAGGGCCCCGACACGCCGCCGAGCGTGTATTGCCCTGCTGGACCAGCACCATCCCGGCCGCCCCGCGTGGGCACGCTTGTGCAACGCTCCGACCGAGCCAACCAGCGAAAGCGGGAAATGCTGCTGCAGCAACCACCGCCGCTGCCAAAACGACCAGCACGCCAGCCGGCCCCTCCGGAGAGGATCGTAGCACCACGACCGACGCTGCAAATGCCGACCGGACCCGTAACCCCGCCGCCGATTCCGTACCAGGTCGCGCCCGGAATGGTGGTGGAGGTGCCGCATTTCGCGGTGTTCGTATCCCGCCGCTACAAGTTCCGATCCGCGGAACATGGATACTGGATCCTGCGGTTTTCGCGACGCGGCGAACTCCGGTATCACCGCCGCATTCGCTAATAGCTGCCTCAAATTCAGGCACTGCTAAGGGGGGGGTGATGTAACGACGCCCCCGCGTCGTTCACGACCGTCCATCCGTCGGAAGGCTGCGCCCGGCGAACACCGGCCGGGCAGGGCAGGCGCTGAGCGCCACATTTAATTAGTCAACCGTTAAACACGGTTCCCCGAAAACGCCCGACGCGCGCCGAAATAAGCCGAGGATTATCACCCCCACTCCCTCTCCTTCGATCCAGCCTCCGATCCCGTTACTCGATCCATATAAAAAGAGAGCTCGCGATAAGAGCTCTCTCAGATACCGTTCCGACTCCGTCGTATCGGAGAATCCTTCCGCCCGGAAAAAGAGCCCGAGGTAGACGCGTACGCTGCCTCTGCGGAGATAATCTCCGTGCTCCGAACTTCCGGCTTCCGCCTCCACCGTCCCCCGACTTCGAGGTAGAGGGTACTCTGTCTCCCCCGAGCTATTCTCGGGAGTCCGGGGTTCCGACCGCACCCCGCAAACAGCGCGCTGACGTCAGCGGGTGGAGCTCCGCCGCCTTCGTCGAGGGTTCTCGACCGTCAGTGCGTTCCTCCCCCCGCCACCCATACGGACGGCCGTGACACGCCGATTCGTCGCGTCCACGCCGAAATCACGGTCCGCGAAATCCGGCCGACAAAGCGGCCGACTCATACGCGCGCCGTTCGATTGCGCTCTCTTCGATATATCGAAGAGAGCGGCCGCTCTCAGCTGACGCGTTTTTCTACTCGCGCCGACTCGCGCCGCGACAACACCGAGCGCCCCGCTCGCCGCACCGACCCCGCGTCTCGCGGGCGACGTAAACACTCCGAAGCGATTTAAAGACCCGCATAATACACGGGCTTTAACGACCGGCGTTACACACCCACACACGCACACACACGCACACTTGTACATACAGACACCTAAATTAATAAAGTACATTTGTTACTAATAACCGTTACGTTCGTTGTCTCACCCTTTTTACGAGCCCTGATCCCGACCGAGTTATTCCGAGCTCGCGAAAAGCGACCGTTACAAAATTTAAAATTAATATAAAATAAAATGAAATAAAAAAATTTTAGTTAAAAAAACTTGGCGCGCTGCTAAATAATATCCTAATGATATTAAAATTAAATTGTTACTTTAAAACTTATTGCAGTTAAAATATATTTTGTAGTTAAATTAATTAATGTAACTTTAAGGTGCATTGTAATTTTGAAACTTAACAGCGCGCCAAGTTTTTTTAACTAAAATTTTTTTATTTCTTTTTATTTTTATATTAATTTTAAATTTGCATAAGTTTTTAAATTTTAATTTTTTGTAAAAATGTTTATTTATTCGTGCAATTTTTGGACAATACTTTTTGTAGAGATATTAATTTTAGAACATAAATTTTTGTCAATTGACAGATTTTTTTATTTAAAAATACTTTTTTGTGTAACACTTTTTCACATGGCGCATGGACTTGGCATCTTGTTTATCTTTTTTTTAAAAAGATAACTTTTTTATGGTACGATTCTACATGGGGGAGGTTTGCAAATTTAAATTTTTACTGGTTCATTATACGACTCTATATGTTTGCTTTAATTTTCCACTGGTACAATTTCTACTTTCACTTGGCGCAATTTTTTTTTTTGATATCATTACTTTTGTAGTACGATTCTACATGGGTATACAATGGATAATTTTTAATACGATTCTACATGGGTTTGCAATGGTTAATTTTTCATAGGATTCTACATGGGTTTGCAATGGGTAATTTTTGTTACTGGCGTGCCCTTAACTAGGCGCCTTTTTTTACCTTTTTTTAAAGGTGAGTTTTAGAGATTATATCATTCATTTTTGTATATGATAACATCTTTAAATAAATAAGCAAAGAACCCGCCACCACCCCCGTCATATTTCAAAATACGACGGTCTTCTTTGGTTACTATAGATAAAAATAACTATCTTGTACAACCATTTTTATTTAAAATATTTTTAAAAGTTTTAATTTATTAGTTGTTGCTAATTTAATTCTTATTTAAATTTTAACATTATATTAAAACACGTCAAATATATATATATATATATATATATATATATATATTTAATATGAAAGAAATACCATATATATGTATGTGATACTACATATGCGATACTACAAATATGTGATGTCCTATATTTCTTTCATATTAATATTATAATAATAACTACTTTCTTGTTACAATCATCCAATTAATTATTTCATAAATATATATTTGCTAATATAAAATTATACTAACAATTATGTACTTATGAAAGAAATAGTAGGATGGTAGTGTAAAAAGAAAGTTATTATAACGAAAGAAATTAGTATAGCATATATATAGATTATCACATGTATGTAGTAATGCAAAATGTAGATTGCTTGCTATTTTCTCATTATATATATATATATATATATATATATATATTAATATAATATTTGTAATGACTCTTTGAATGTTACGCTACCATTTTATTATTTTTTTCATAAGAATAACTATATTTTTTTCTTATTACGCTATCATCCTACTATTTCTTTCATAAAGATATAATTGTTGATATAAAATAAAAAAGTGAATAAAAACTAATAAATAATGTAAAGAGATTACTTATAAAGAATATGTATTTATATATATATATATTGATAGCTTATAGTACCCACATAGCACTGCTATGAGAATTATTGAGATATCAAAAATGTACATTTTTTATATTTTCATTTTACATTATTTTTTATTATTTTTACCTTATTTTTTTACCTTATTTAGCTTATATTTACCTCCTTGTTTTATATTAAATAAATTATATATTCATGAAAGAAACAAATATTAGTATGATAACGTAACAAGAAAGTATTTACGAATATATATACACACACACACATATATACAGGGTGTAACTAAACAAACGTATACGAAGCACACCATCAGGTGCAGGACAACAAACTAAATCAAAAAGTCCTGAGCCATTTTTTTATCTGAGCTTTATTTTTTACGCTATAAATTGTTAAAGTTTGCCAATCAGCGCGTGGCTACAACGGAAGGCAGCGTAGGCGCCGCCTACTAGGTGGGGAGCGCGGGATCGGAGAGTAGCGAAACAAAGTGGGGCGAAGCGAATGTAGCATGTCTCTGCTCTTTTTTGTACGTTTTGCATATATCTTAAAATTTGATTATTCTCGATACTCTCGGCAGTGTGGAATATTTAATTTTTCCATCTCGTTAGCTGTCTCCATATTTGTGTTTAGAAATACTTTTTCTTTGAAGAGAAAGGTCACATGAGTTGTAGTCCGGAGATCGAGCAGGCCACGGACTAGTACTGAATCCTTCCCATTCTTGAGGAAAATTTTTATCGAAGTAATGGCGGATGATACTTTTGAATAAGATTCATTAAAATTAATATTAAAAGTGGTTCCGATAATTGGACTTAAATATTAAATTTATTTTAAGCGCAAAGTATGTTTTTATTTTTAACATATTTAACAAAAAAAAAACTTTCTTGATGTATGAAAACATTATAATACATATGTAGTAATGATTACTTTTATTAAGATTTTTAGTCTTGATGTGTGAACATGATATAAAAATTAAGCCCTGAGAGTAGAATACAGTATTGAAACTGAGATAGCGATTTTCACAATTTCGATAGATTCTATTAAACTACGCAATAAAATAATAATTATAAACATTTTTATAATAATAAAATAAAAATAAATAATAATATAAATTATAATAAAATTAAACATATTTATAATAATAAAATAAAAAGTAAATAATAATATAAATATAATAATAAAATAAAAATAAAGATTTGAAAATAAATATTTAATTTATAATAAATATAAATTTATAATAAAAAACAAATTTATAATAAAAATAAATATTTTCATAATAAAAATAATTTTTGTGTTAACAAAATAATTATTTAACTAAAATTAAAGAAATTGTTCGAAATGAATTCCTCCCACTTCGATACATATTTTTGCTCTTTTTTGTACGTCTTGCGTAGCTTTTTGTACATGATGATTTTCAATTCTTTGAACAGTGTGGAACACCAATTCTTCCATTTCGTCTGCGGTTTCGATGTTGTTATTTAAAAACACTTTTTCTTTAATCGCTCCCCAAAGATAAAAATCACATGGGTTGAAGTCCGGAGATCGAGCAGGCCACGGAGTTATTGAACCTTTTCCAAACCATCCTTGTGGAAAATTTTCATTAAGATAACGGCGGATGATACCTTTGAATAAGATTCATTGATATTAATACTAAAAGTGATTCAATAGATAATTAGACTTAAATAACTTCTAAGTGCAAAGTGTATGTTTTTACTTTTAACATATTTAATAAAATTTTCTTTATGAAAACAAATTATACACAATATACATGTATGTAATAAATACTGTTATTAAAATTTTTAGTGTTGATGAAGCACGATATAAAAATTAACCTTTAAGGATAGACTATAATATTGAATCTGAGATAGCAATCCTAACTAATTTTGATAGATTCTTCTAAACTGTATGCAATAAACATTTTTATAGTAAAAATGTCTTATGTGCAGAATGGGCAGGTGCGCCATCATGCATGAATATCATAGCTCGTCTATTTAATGCTACATCTTCCAAATTATTCTCTGCCGGCATTAATAAATCTGGCAGATCATTTCGCAAGAAATTGAGATATTCTTGAGCATTTAAACGTTCTGGTAGTATAAAAGGTCCAATCTAAGCTCAATTAATAAAGTTATATTAATAATAGGAACAATATTAGTAACAAAACAGTAGTATAATTAACGATTACAAATTAGAATTCTATAAAAAAAATGTTTATTGTATTGATTATAAATAAAAAAGATATGTCAAATCGAGAGAGACATTAAGGGCCAGTTTTTCAATAATAGTTTAAACTTATTGTTAGATCGAAGTTTAAACTTTGCGCAGAACACATGTGCACATAGTTTCAACTTCGATCTAATTTTAAACTATTATTGAATAACCGGCCTTAAGAGAGATATTAAAAAATAAGTTCCATTGAAAAAAAAGATTAAAAAGGACTGAATAAAAATAATTTTAATTCGATTAATTTAAATTTTAATTAAATTATAATCTTAAAATACTTACGATTTGATCTCCCAGCAATCCACACCAAACATTTACGGAATATCGGTATTGAAAAGAACTTGACCTAGTGAGAAATGGATTTCCATGGCTCCAGTAATGATAATTGTGGGTATTAAACATTCCGTTTCTCGTAAATGTACATTCATCAGTATACAAAATCCGACTTCCGTAATTATGTCTCAAATTCATTTGATTTAAATAATATTCAGCAAAATTCACACGAAATGGATAATCTCGTGGAAGTAAATGTTGTACTTTTGTATAGTGATACGGATGCTGCTCATTTTCTTTAAGCACTCTATAAACACTCATATGCGATATATCAAACTGACGAGCAACAGATCGTGTACTTAATGTGGGATCATTGCGAAAGACAGCCATAACAGCATCTTCCATCACAAGATTGCGTATTTGACGTGGACGACCTCCGTTTCTATTATTCGGTAAAACATTGCCAGTTTCTCGTAGTCGTCGAACAGCACCAGCTATTACATTTGGACTTGGATGATGTCGATTCGGGTATAAATTAGCATATTGCACTGCGGCAGGTGCAGCCTGTTCTCCGTTTATAAAATACAAACGAATCATTTCGTAATAATCTTGTGCGTAATAAACGGGCATGATGAGGATTATTAAATGGTCTGTCACTTATAAAAGATCGTTCACTTATAAAAGCATAACAATGAATAATTGAAATGATCAGAAGATTTTGTTTATAAGAACCATCGCGCTTGTGCTTTGTTTTCATACATACAATATATAAAGATGAACATACATACATACGTATGAAAACAAAGCACTAGCGAAGATTCTTTATAAATAACAAAAATATTAAAGAAAGAAAAAATATAAATCTGATCTTTTTTTTTGAACATTTCAACTATTCGTTGCTACGCCTCTCTCTCTCTCTCTCTCTCTCTCTCAGTACTCTGCGTTGATACCACTGCTT